>NC_089198.1:3439810-3632757 GCF_963930695.1 Labrus bergylta | reverse complement strand
CTCTGTCTCTCTCTCTCTCTTCTCTCTCTCTCTCTCTCTCTCTCTCTCTCTCTCTCTCTCTCTCTCTCTCTCTCAGGAGCACGCTCACTGTCGACAATGAAACCCAGAGCTACAGGACGAAGTCAGATCTGTCAGGTCGCACAAAACAACCAACATGTAAACACATCATGTAAACACATCATGTAAACACATCATGTAAACACATCATGTAAATACAACATGTAAACACATCATGTAAACACAACATGTAAACACATCATGTAAATACAACATGTAAACACATCGTGTAAACACAACATGTAAACACATCATGTAAACACAACATGTAAACACATCATGTAAACACAACATGTAAACACATCATGTAAACACATCATGTAAACACATCATGTAAACACAACATGTAAACACAACATGTAAACACATCGTGTAAACACATCATGTAAACACATCATGTAAACACAACATGTAAACACATCATGTAAACACAACATGTAAACACAACATGTAAACACATCATGTAAACACATCATGTAAACACATCATGTAAACACAACATGTAAACACATCATGTAAACACATCATGTAAACACATCATGTAAACACAACATGTAAACACAACATGTAAACACAACATGTAAACACATCATGTAAAAAACACATCATGTAAACACATCGTGTAAACACATCATGTAAACACATCATGTAAACACATCATGTAAACACAACATGTAAACACATCATGTAAACACATCATGTAAACACATCATGTAAACACATCATGTAAACACAACATGTAAACACATCATGTAAACACATCATGTAAACACATCATGTAAACACATCATGTAAACACATCATGTAAACACATCATGTAAACACATCATGTAAACACATCATGTAAACACATCATGTAAACACCTCAGCTTCTGTGTCTCTATCAGACACAACTTCACACAAGACAAGTTGACGATGGCCCATTCTCAGGCGGGCTGCCCAGTGTACAGAATGCCTAGAGTTAGTGCGCCTTCAGTGACCTTACCCAGTTAGTTAGTTAGTTTTCAGTTAGGAAACAAAGACCCACACGCCTCTCTCTCCGGCTCCCTCCCCTTCTTACAGACGGCCTCTGATTGGCCCACACAGACCCTCATGGGTTTAGCTTCAGCGTCTCGATGTATTTGTTTACCTCACTAATGATTCTGATTTGTTAGTCAGAGTGTTAACGTGCTGCACACAGCTCGCTGAGATGACGACACACACACACACACACACACACACACACACACACACACAGAGCCGCACACACACACACACACACACACACACACAGAGCCGCACACAGATCTGCCGCTCTGCATGACTCGCTGGTTTAAATCCGCCGAGGCTCTGACTCATCCCGCAGTGATACGAGGAGCTGAGGGATCTACAGTTTTCACTGTTTCACTTTGTTTTCAGGGCAGCAGGTGTGTCAACACGTGTTTAAAGGACGTCAGGGTTTAGTGCAGAGTTCATCCTCTCAGCGCCGCTCGTCACTAAGAGAGAAAACGAATGAAATGTCATGCATGAAAACAGGAAGTGCGCTTCTTTGTTCTGACTGGCTGAGACAAAGCCTGTGCACAAAGAATCATTTTTTCATGACGTGCAAACGGCTTCTCGTCTTTTTCCAGGGCCGCTTCTAGCCCACCGGATCGAGGGGGGGGGGGCAGGTAGAAGTACTAGGGGGGCGTTAAGAGGTCTGCTACCCAACCGGGTGGAGTTTTTTTTTAAATACGCAGACTTTTATTTGTTTCATTTGTAAATTTTATTTCGTACAAACAAACAATAAAGTTAAGAAAAACAAACAAACATCAAATCTCAAATGATTTGAATGAAAAGGAGCAGAAAGAAGAATAACCTTATAACACCTGCCCCTCTTTCATTAAGCATGCATTCAAACAAAACCAAAAACAGTCTCTTCATTTCTGTATCAGGTGCTGCTTTTAAGTGCAAATAATTCCCCTCAGTAGAGTCGTGCTGCATTCACAGACAGTCAGAAAAATGTATGTTTGCATGGTTATTTTTACCGTCATGTTACAGGAAGAAGAAGACAGCGGAGGACTCGGGCAGTCTGTGAAAATCACTGAGAAGGCAGATTAAGACATGACTGAAATTACAGACAGTAATGATCCCTTCACCCAGACTAACCCCCCCACACACACACACACACACACACACACACACACACACACACACACACACACACACACACACACACCCATCTCAGCTCTGATTCCTCCTGCAGGGCACTAACTCCCCCAAACACCTCCTCACCTCACCACGGACTGAGAGCATGTTTAACACACACACACACACACACACACACACACACACACACACACACACACACACACACACACACACACACACACACACACACACACATACAGGATCAGAGATGAGGCGGAGAAAGGGATTGTGGGATTGGAGGGGGGGGGGGGGGGGGGGGTTCCCTTTACAGGAGCCGGATCTTGTTTCTCCTCCCGGTAAGATCATCCTCCTCAGGGTCCGACTGCTCCACCTTCACCCATCGATCCCCGTCTGTGAGCGCGTGTGTGAGGATGTGTGTGTGTGTGTGTGTGTGTGTGTGTGTGTGTGTGTGTGTGTGTGTGTGTGTGTAGGATATCAAATTTACCAGTCAGTGATGATGCTGCTGTTGTTCGTGTGTGTGTGTGTGTGTGTGTGTGTGTGTGTGTGTGTGTGTGTGTGTGTGTGTGTGTGTGTGTGTGTGTGTGTGTGTGTGTGTGTGTGTGTCTCAGATATCACATTAACCCAGCAGCAGTGATGACAGAAAAATGTGTTTGTCTCAGAAGTCAAACAGCTACTACTGACACGCAATACTACGACTTCTTCTTCTACTACAGCTTTCACACTGTTTACTGTTTTCAGGTTCAGTCAGCTGTTAGCTCAACGTTTAGTCAAAACCTTCAGTTTCTCTTCCTCACATGTCAAACTGTCTGAGTAGATTCATTAAAAAAAAAAAACATCACAGCGGTCAAAATAACAGAACACTGACAAAGTAGCCAGGGGCGGGTCCAGACTTTTTCTGACTGGGGTGGCTCACCCGGGGCAGAGACTCAATAGCTTTATATGTGATTTTTTGATCCAGCAGGTGTCGCCCTTGAGCACCAGCATGAAACCAAAACAACTGGCGCTGCATTGTTGTGTTAGCATGCTAATGCTAGCGATCTTTATTATGCTGGTATCTTCACACTGCATGTAAATTTACCTGAAATGAGCGTGATCTAGAAACACAGTTAAGCAGTGAGTACAGTATGTTATTCTTCTTTTCTCTAGTCCCTCAATTAAACAACTTTTATACACGAGGGGAGGAGTCAGCCGGCCGTCCAGGCGATGTAAACAAAGTGAAGATAGGACTCTGAAAACTCTGAAAACATCACAGACAGTGGGACTCGAGTGTTACACCCATTGTAGACAGTCATGACTCACAGAGTTATTTTCAGAGGATATACTTGATTTATATTATATTTAAGTGTGAAAAATCACATATGAAGACTTTAAATCTGATGTTGTCTGAAGTGTGATGTGCTCCACGTGACATTATGGTGGAAAGGACACCACATGGCTAACATGTTTCCTCGTTCCCTCTCTCATATGAACCCTAACCTCTCTCCCAATAACAGAAATACTGACCAGTGCCTCTGTCATCTTTGCACCACTAGGTGTTCAGACCTGAGTCCCCTCGGCTCTCTCCATGCAGCTCTGGTGGGAGGTGAGTAAGACACAAGTGAAGGAGGCAAGTGAAGGATGCATGGATGCAACTTAAGAGGCTTTGGATGTTCATGAATGTTGCCTCGCTAACTTCTTCAAATCCTGTCTCAAGTTGATGTCGTCCCCGCTCTCCTGTCCCCTCCGACCCCTCTGTCATCCTCTCCTCCTGATTTCTCACATGCTGGAGAGCAGCAGCAGCTCTGAGCGCCAACTATCACAGAGGAAGGGTCAAAGGGCATTACCTATTGTAGGTACACCTTCCAACAGTTTATAAAAGTCTGATAAAGTTGAATAAAGTTGATGTAAACATGACATCTCACAAAGCTGCTTGATAAAGATCGTTTTGAATATAAATATGTTCAGTGATTCAGTATCTGTCACATTTAGGCCCTAATGTGTCCGTGTGTTTGCTCCGCCTCTGCACCTCTCTCTCCTACATGCACATAAACAATCATCTCTCACACGCTGATGGCATTAAAAATGATTTGTGGAGCCGTGTGTTCGGACTGGAATCAGGCCAAACACACACGGAGGGTCACAGCCCACATCTAACATCATCATCCCCCGGTCGTCTCTGCCTTAATTACAGCACGCCTGTGAGCAGCAGTCAAACCCGGTGAGGATCAGAGCGATTAAACTATGAGTAATGTTGCATCATTGACGCTGAACGGGGGGAAATTATCACTCGGTTGTTTCCCGGCATCCAGAGTTTGAGCCGTAAACGTCGGCCGCCTCTGAGACGAACGAGCAGAGAAACCCTCGTTAGCCACCTGCTACTCTGCAGCTGCAGGAGTCATCTTTGAAGATGAGACGATGATGAGAGCTTATAGACGTAAGGAGGGAGTGTCATCACTGAGATTAGAAGCAAAACGCCTCTTTCTAAAAGAACAAAACTTCAATTCATTTGTAGTTGGATTTTTATCCCCCAGTAAACTTCCCGGTGTTACCGTCACACAAGATGATGATTTTTCAGAGATATTTATGGTCTTGCCGCATTCTGGTCTCGGGTAGTCTTGGTTAGTGTGGTCTTGACTACGTCAGTAGCATAAAAATATGTAAAAACAATTTCTAAACATATTTAAAGGTGATCTCTGCAAGTCGTTCACTTTCAGCTTCTGCTTTCGTGATTCAGACAGAAGATGCTCAATGAACTTAAATCCTCCACTTTGCAGAAACAACATCATTCCACGCTTTCAGCAGACAAACTGGGATCTCTCTCTCAGGGGACTCTCAAGAAATCCAGGTGAAAAAAAATCCCTCACTTCCCCTTTAACACCCTGCAGCCTCCTCTGAGTAACACCCACGAGCATTATGTCACTTATGAACTGCTGTACACCATCATGAGAGACGTTTTCCTGCAGACATAAGTGCTTTTTGACAGCTGCTCATAAAGTGTCCACTCATCAGGACCGGACGGACTGCAGGCTTTAAAAGAAGAAGAGTCCCAGCAGAGCAGAGGAACACCTCGACAATCAGAGGGAAAGCCGGCCTAATCACCTGCATCGATTCAGCTGTAAAGTACGACCAATCATCATTGAGTTCATGAATATACACACAGTTCCACATGTTGGAAGAAGGGAGAGTTTGTCACCGACAGAAAAACGTTGTGTTTTTTATTCCAGGTAGAAACAAGCTGCATAAATTAGGTTTTTCTCCACCATGTTTCTCTAACTCTAATATGTGTCTCTAGTCCGTCTACAAACCCCCCAATCATGAGAAAAGTCCATCCTCTCCGTCTTCTCCCTGCTCCACTTTTCAGAAAATGTGTGATCAAACAGGCGGTTTGGAGATTTTCCCTTCATGACATCACAAAGGGCAGTAACTCCTCCCCCAGGTGGGTGACACTCCCACAGCTAGGTGTGGGAGTGTCAGAGTGTGAGCGAGAAAGCACCGAGTACACCCAAGCCCTTCCAGAGAGGGGGCGTGGTCAGACACAGCTCATTTACATATTTAAAGGTACAGACACAGAAACAGCCTGTTCTGAGCAGGGCTGAAATAGAGGGGTTTATAGACATGATCAAATACAGGATCAGAGTGGATTTAGAACAAGAAACTTCACACACATGTTTTGAGGAACTCTGACACTTATTTAAACTGTTTAAAGAGGAGGAGAATATGTGACCTTTAAGATGGGGGCCTAGGTTTGAATCCAATTTGGGGCCACTTTCCCACATGCCATGCTGTTGTTTTGATACTCAGCTGAAGGCGGTTAATTATGCCTCGCTGCAGCATTTCTCCATCTCTGCACTGAATGATTCTCCCACTGGAGCCTCATTTGTTGAACATTAATGTCATTATGTTCAATGACCACAACCGCAGAGTCCATTAGGAACTCTGAGCTGAACCCACGGGTTAACATAATCACACTGTTACAGTCTGGTACAACTCGTCCACAGAGGAGACGTTAAAAAAACAAGACTGTTTGGATCCATTCCAAACACAAACCATCACCCCTTACCTGAACTCTCTCCTCAGGTCTACACTCCCTCCCGCCCTCTACGCTCTGCCAATGAAAGGCGTCTGATCCAACCTTCACTACATGGCCCAGAGTCCCTCACTGGACTCTTCTCCTCTGTCGCTCCCGGGTGGTGGAACGAACCACCAAACTCCATTCGTTCTGCAGAGTCCCATTGCACCTTTAAACGGCGGGGAATCATGGGAGTGATTCTCTGTGCTACGCCCACCCTCGATGAAAATGATATCCTTGTAGTCAAGACAACCGGGCGACACCGAGCTGAAGAAGAGAATATGGCTACCGACGATCTAATGTATCAAAGTATAATATACATGACGTTTAACATCCGGTGTTTCCATGGCAACGATAAACATGCTGTGTCTGTCATGGCGGCCGCCGCAACATTTCAACTCTAAAATAAAACAGATTTTCTCTGGCTTTGATGACTGTTGGAAATATCTGAGCTAATGTAAAAACTCAACAACAAAAAATATGTAAAACATGCGTTTAGTCCATTTTTTAAATTAATTTAGATATTTAAGTTTCTGAACACCAATGGACTGACTAAGATTATATTTAGGATGGTTTTGATGCCGATCAGAACTCTCAAGAACAGCTGTCAGTGTGTTGCTCTGACTCTGGTCACTTCCTGTCAGTACCTGTGTGTCCAATCAGACTTAAAGCTGTTTGTTTACACTTCCTGACGTTGTTTCCTCCTCTCTAGAATTTTCTTCTATTGTTCTTACTCTCTGATGTTTGTCTCTTTGGATAAAAGCGTCTGCTAAGTGACTTGTAGAATTGTACTGTCACACATTTGTAGTCATTTAAACGTCAGTGATTCATGTGAAGCTCTGCAGCAGTCGAGGTTACCCGAGTTTAAACTTTTAATTCACGCTCTGATCCTCCCGCCGCGCAGGAAACAAAGCGGTAAACATCGGAGGAGTTCATTTGATGAAAACTTTCACTTTAAAGAGTGAAGGGGGAACGATGAGTCTTCAAAAAACTCTGTGTTTCAGGAACAAAGCTTCCTCTGCACTTTTTTGGCATGGAGGATCAAAGAGTCGGACTCTGAACAACAAGCTGAGACATGAAAGTGTCAGACGTGCTCGACAGAAAGACAAAAAGAAAATCATCTCACAGCTGCGAAGATCTTAAAAAATTCACTTTTATCACTTTGAATCTGTCGTTTCCAATCACTGATCTGCACTCGTTCCAGGGCGGAGAAGATTAGATTCTTTTAAAACCCAAACAGATTCCTTTTTAGTCTTTACTGTTTTTTAACATTAATTAACTCCTCGCCCTCAGATGATCCGCAGTGTTTTTCCTCGCCGTCGCTTACACCGTGACAGAATGACTGGCGCCCTGTGAAATCTGCAGCTGAATGCTATTTAGAGAGACTAATTACTAATGAGCTGCTCACAGCCTCTAATGAGCTGCTTCCACTGTCGAACTCCTCCGTGTCCGTTTCATCATGCGGGCGTCTGATCAGGTCAGTTTCACCCCGAGTGTCGACTTCCATCAGAGTTTAACTTTTATAAAGTCTGCGCTCATTATTTCAAAGACTTTTAACAGGAGAATAAACGAACACATAGTGGTGTGTTTGAGCTTTTATAGTTTGAGGTGTGAGTCTCTATTGTCCATAAGTCATAGTTATGAAGACTGAAACAGCTTCTTCAATCCTGCTCTCAAAGGACACCAATTAAAATCAACACCAGGATACTTTTCTGGGGTATTAAAAACTCTGCAAAGAACAAAACAGAAGTCTTAAGGGACACTAAACTCCCTATCTTCCAAAGGGAGTTGAGTTTAAATAACCAATCAGTGAGCTGTGTAGAGAGTGAGATGATAAAGGTATCTTACTCTCTGATCAGACATTAAGGAAACATGTTGAAGTGCTGGCTTCTCTGACAACAATGCAGCAGCCAGTATGTCCTCCTTCTAACTTTAGATTCTGCTCCTGAATGCTCTGGATTTGTTTGGACCAGAGAAGGTAGACGGTTTTAAGACCACCCCCCACTACACGGCCGTTTTGGACACCCCTCAGTTTGCCAGATATGAGAGCAGTTATCAGGTCAACAGGTGTTGCAGCGATGGAAGCGGTCAAGAGAAGTGGTTCAGATAGAAGTGATTGTACCCGACCTAAAAAGCCTCTGCATGCTTCTAATAAGCTCCACGAGCAGAAACGTGCTCAAACTAGGATCAATATTGGAGATGCTTTTGAAAAATGGAGAGAGGTTAGAACACAGAAAGGTTTACAGACCCATGCAGAGCTGGATAAACACTGAAGCTTCAGAGTCCACCACATGGTGACCTGAGTGAGGGGGGGGGGGGACAGCTCTCTATGATGTTTAGAATTTAGAATGCAGTAAAACATTTTTACCCGAAACGTTGCCAGTGAATACTGCCAAACTGGCTTGACTTGAATGATGCATTTCTTAGCAGAAAACTTTCCTTTTAAAAAACTCAAAGCCGTCAAAAACAAACTCCTAAAAGAAGAAGGTATCACACAATGTTTGACTGACAGATAACAAACCGTCTATCGGACAGAAAACCGCCATAAAAATCACACCAGCTGAGCCGGTGAGGGAGGCAGGACTGGAAGCAGTGAATCACATATGGGTGGGTTTATCAGTTATGGCTGCATCTAGAGAGACAGATGTGGCATTAATCTCACACAGCCACGGATTCAGACGCTGACTTGCTGAGGTTTGAGGTAATTATGCACACGTCCGTTTTACACCAGGCAGAAGAAGAAGAAGAAGAAGAAGAAGAAGAAGAAAAAGAAGAAGAAGCTTTTTGTGGACTCGGCAAAATTTAGAGCAGACTGAGACTGAACTGGAAAGTCATCAGCTTCCTTTTGTTTCAGTTTGAAAGCTGCCCCCCCCCCTCTCACTCAGGTCACCATGTGGTGGACTCTGAAGCTTCAGTGTTTATCCAGCTCTGCATGGGTCTGTAAACCTTTCTGTGTTCTAACCTCTCTCCATTTTTCAAAAGCATCTCCAATATTGATCCTAGTTTGAGCACGTTTCTGCTCGTGGAGCTTATTAGAAACATGCAGAGGCTTTTTAGGTCGGGTACAATCACTTCTATCTGAACCACTTCTCTTGCCCGCTTCCATCGCTGCAACACCTGTTGACCTGATAACTGCTCTCATATCTGGCAAACTAAGGGGCGTCCAAAACGGCCGTGTGGGGGGTTGCCTTAAAAGCGCCTACCTTCTCTGGTCCAAACAAATCCAGAGCATTCAGGAGCAGAATCTAAAGTTAGAAGGAGGACATACTGGCTGCTGACTAAACATCTTAGTGATTGATCCTTTAAGGGGGCGGGACATAGAAATATTTGGCATTTTTGTTGAAAAACAACCTAAATATTTATCAGTAAGTTGTATTTCAGCCCAGGCGGTATGTAAGTGCAACGCTTGATAATGTCTCTGTCCATGGTGCTGAAATCCCTGTGACTGTTCTTATCCAATCTCCGTACAACAACACCAGGTTGCTTGTAAAACAATAGCGCCGCCCTCGTTCGAGGAGGACGGTGAAGTATGTGTGACATTAATCCAGCCAGTCTGAGGGGCTGGAGAACGCCGTCCACCTGCGCAGGAGCGTGAAATCCTTCACACTGATCTGAAAGCATGAAAATCACAGTCCCGCTGACAGCCGTGATCTGCTCCCACAGCGCGGCTTGAGCAGTTGTTTACCAGCGAAAAAGAACAACATCAACATGCTGGAGAGGTAGAGGGGGCGAGAGAGCACTACTTGAAATAAAGAGAGAGAGAGAGAGAGAGAGAGAGGGAGAGAGAGATATGGGAATTACACAGCCGAGCATTCTGGGAAGGAGAACCTCCTGTCAGGCCTGTCTGGATGCCAGGACGGGGGGGCCAAGGTTCACCACTGATCCGCCACCAAACTGCTGATGTCAAACCTCTCTGTTTCCCCCTCGCTCGCTCGCCCTCCACATCTTTATCTCTCTCTCTCTCTCTCTCTCTCTCTCTGCTTTCACACATGCTCGCTCTACCTGACTCCCTGCCTCCACTGCAGATCTGATTTCACTCTCTTCACAGCGTTGTTATGGTAACCCAAATTTGGTAGAGCACAGTGCTGGAGCGCTGTAACAGTAGCCGGGGATCTGATACTCCTGCAACCCTTAAATTCCCTCACAGTGGAGCCCTGCAGGGGGCGCTCTCAGGGGACTGGAAAAACCTTTAATCTGGAACGCTCTGCGAACTAATAAATGAAAATCAAGTAAATCCACTGGTCTAATTGTTCTAATTAATCCTGGCTCGGGGGGGGGGGCACTAAGTCTGGTTGTACATAAAGAGAAAACTATTAGAGACGACTACATCAGGTTTAACGTTAATAAACAGTTTAAAGGAAGCGTCTCTGCTTAAAAACAAACACTTCCACTTTAATCAAAGCTGGAAATATAGAAAAAAAGACGTCAAAACGAAAGCAAGGGCTTTTTCTTCTTTTCTTTTTTTTTTTTAAATAGATTAAACATGGTGCCTTAAAACAAACCTCACCAGGTGAAGCAAAGGTAAGACAATCAACCTCAGAACAGGAGCTCGAGTAGAAGTATTCATGGAAACAGACTCATAACTGTGTTAGAAAAACATCATGTTTAAGGATACCCTGAAACAGATGCTAAATGTCTCCTTGGAAACATATATGACGATGTGTGATTGTGAAAAACAACAAAAAAAAGGCCTTTAAATGATAACAAGGGGTGCTGGAATCAAATGCTAAAGGTTCCTTGAAACTATCCCACCTATCTGTAACAAGACAAAACGGCAGGTTTGAAAACAGAAGCTAAAAGTGAACCTTAAAATGGACGCTGGAGGATGCCTAGAGGGTACCTTGAAACAGACCTTACATGTTACATATTAAAACAACAGACCATAAAACAGACATGAAAACAGTACCTAAAGACTAACCTTACCAAGTGTAAGAAGGGAAGCTGGCAATCCTTAAAACAGTAGCTTAGTTATTTTTAAACAGAACCTTCAACTTAAAACAGACGCAAAAGAAAATAGAAATGGAACTTTAAAACGGAGGAAGTGAACTTTGAAATCGACACAAGAGGGTACCTTGAAACAGACCAGGCCACATGTTAGAAACAACCCAAGACAGACCTTAGAGCGGACGCTAAGGGTACCTCGAAACAGACAATGGGATCTTAGGACTACTCTAACCACGCGTTGGACGACAAACCTCCAAATAGAAGCTTCTGATGCGTCTCTCTCTGTAATCCTCGTCCTGCCAGGGGACGCTCTGAAACCCTCCCCTCTGGGACCGCCCCGTGTGTCTGAACCCCGCGAGGGAAAACTGTCACTCAGCTGATATTTTAAACCCCCTGTGAGAGTGAAGAAAAGAACCGCCAGCTTACATTCAATTATTCCAGATATCAGTCAAGCAGCCCGTCTGTCAGAAGGAATATTTAACAAACGTTTTGACCCGCTGAAGCTAAGCGAGGAATCACCTGTGGAGGACTCTGAATCTATTCTGGGGAACTCTTGATGTGTGACGGCTTTAAAGTTCTCAGTTTTTTATCAGCTTTGTTGTTTCAGGGAAGACATTGTTCTTGAACAGGCCCTGATGAACCCTAACTCATCTGTTGGTGCAGATTTAAGGAGATTAAAACTCAACATCTACCTGCTTTATTTTTGATTTTTTTTACACCTTTAGAATTTCACACTTTACTGACAGCACAACATTACCTCCACCCCTTCACACATCTGCTCTTTTCCTTCCTCCTCTATCTCTGTGCATCCATCTGTTCCTGCTCTTTTAATCCCCGTCCCACTTGCCTCTCCTTTCCTATACACGTGTCACATTGAAGCGCTGCCTATGCATCATAATCTGTGGGTGAAGAGCGTGAGTAACGCTCCCCTCCCCCCCCCGCTGTCAACACAAACCGCTGAAGTGCCCCTGAGCAGCACACTTCACACCCGGAGAGCCGAGCCGAGCCGAGCCGAGCCGAGGTGGATTTTAACTCGTCTGTGTAAAGGACGGGTTCACTACACGTTACCGATGATGTCATACATTTGTCGGCAGCTGTGGCTGAATGTTGGAGAGGCTCCATGGACCAATTTGGAGCAGATGGGATGACCCAGAGGGAGGCCACAAGTTGAGACAAGTCAGCCTAATAATGTTAATTATCTGGAGTTCTGCTGGTGCTCTTTGACCTCTTCAGGCCTTTCACTCTCCGAGCACCTTGGTAGTTGGTGAAGATGGGGCAGAAAACTTAACTCTGCTTCTTCAGCGATTTTGAGCCGACGACAAGAAAAGCAAATGTGAGCTCAGATCAGTGTGACAGAAAAAATGAAAGAAAGTTTGGAGGTTGAAAATCAGGTTTCTAAAAGATCCAAAAGGAGAGGGTAATGGCTCCGTTTTGGACGCCCCTCGGTTTGTCAGATATGAGAGCAGTTATCAGGTCAACAGGTGTTGCAGCGATGGAAGCGGTCAAGAGAAGTGGTTCAGATAGAAGTGATTGTACCCGACCTAAAAAGCCTCTGCATGTTTCTAATAAGCTCCACGAGCAGAAACGTGCTCAAACTAGGATCAATATTGGAGATGCTTTTGAAAAATGGAGAGAGGTTAGAACACAGAAAGGTTTACAGACCCATGCAGAGCTGGATAAACACTGAAGCTTCAGAGTCCACCACATGGTGACCTGAGTGAGGGGAGGGGGGGAGACAGCTCTCTATGATGTTTAGAATGTAGACTGCAGTACTCATTTTAAACACTAGGGGTCAGAGTTACATACTGCTCCTTTAAGAAACAAATTGTTAAAATCTATTTGTTTTTATATTTTAACAAAGTCGTCAGTATCACGTTCAGACGTGTTATTAATAATTTAGTGGTTCAGTGATGTCAGACACATGATTTGTATTTGTGTAACATCACCTGTGGAGAAATGTGCGGGAAATATCAGTTTACACACACACACACACACACACACACACATATACACACACACACACACACACACACACACACGATTCCCTCAGTTTACCTCGACCTTGATTCACCGTGCCGCTGCCCTCTCTACTTGATGACATGGTGGGTTTAGGCGTGTCCTGATTGTTGACTGCTTGTGTACAAAGGGGCGTTCCTGACCGACCCTGACCTTTAAACACACTGACACCAGCACCACATACGGAGCGGCCATATTGGACTGTCATATGTTGTGTCGCAGAGAGACACACACGTTGAGAGAGTGTCTGTGGGTTCAGGAGACGAGAAGGACACACAGAGAGAAAGTGTCCTGCAGGTGAGGAAGTTAAGACAAAGATGGCCGCTGCATGATTCCACCTGAAGATAAAGAAAACTCCCTGATGGAGTCAGTGAGTGTTTGAACATGTTTAAAGTTTCCAAATGTAACACAAGAAACATTTATCTGAATAAAATCAGAGAGAGAGATAAAGTTCAGAGCGATTAGTGATTAGAGAAGCAAAGGCCGACGAGGGAAAACAATCTGCATCTGCAGAGTAAGACGCTCTCGTTGCCGTCGCCATGTTTATTTTGCTGACACGTCACTTGTCGGGAGTCGGTGCGTTTTCAGAGAGCAGCACGGAGCAGCGCAGTTCCCGCGGTAATTACAGAATCAGTGTCAGATAATACCATGTATGTGGTATCAAACCCTTCATAAACACATCAACAAACACACACATGGCTCATAGTGCTGTATCACCAAAAACAGTCTTTTATTCTGAAAATAAAACCGGATGTTTCAGTGTCTGACTTCCTGTCACGACCTGCTCTGTGGTAAACTGATGCTCCGCGCTCTGACATCCTGCAGAAACAGAAAGCGGACAGAGGACTTCCAGACTAATGGAGCTGAGACGCGGCGCAGCGAGAGGAAGCACACACACTGCCGCCA
Source organism: Labrus bergylta (assembly GCF_963930695.1). Classification (NCBI taxonomy): domain Eukaryota; kingdom Metazoa; phylum Chordata; class Actinopteri; order Labriformes; family Labridae; genus Labrus; species Labrus bergylta. The sequence continues at coordinate 3,618,656 of NC_089198.1, read as the reverse complement.
TGCTGGAGCGGTGACGGACCGAAACATGCAACACACACCTGGTGGGCTTTAGCAGTAAGGTGTTTACACGTCACAGTCTCCTGTTGTGTTTTTGGAGTCCTCCAGGGAGCAAAATCTGGTTTCTGAAATCAGGATATGATTGCTAACTTTCTTCTCACCTTTGACCCTTTTTTTCCGGCTGAAAACTGGGTGGAAACACCAAAATGATGTTGCACACCAGTCAGAACTCGTCCATCTTCACTTTTAGCAACTTTTATTAAAGGAATGCTCCACAGCTTTACACACGCTTCGTTTTCAGCCTACACACACCTCTGTGTCTTCTTCACTGAGCATCTCTTAAAGGGCCGGTGTCTTCATCTTAACAGGTAGATAAAACACAGTATTTACAGTTTACTCTTAAAAATTTAAATTAACTTAAATACTTCTGGAAATTAAATTAGTTTAACGAGACACACTGATATAAGAAAATGACAGAAACAAATATGAAAATATGAAAAAAAACAGCCCGTCCTGCTCTTTGACATCATTACCTCTTTGTTGACATAAGAAAACACATTTCAGGGTTTGGTTTCAGTGTGCACTGTTTTCTACTGCTGGTGCTCGTTTATATTTCTGACCTCTGACCCTGAAGCAGCCCGAGCACGCCATGCACTGCAGAGGAATGTGGTTACATGGCGAGGATTATTTTAGTCGCGAATGCGTTGCTTCTTGGAGAGTTGCAAAAAAGTATGACAAGTGTGGTTTATACGTCCGTACAGTTTCAAATCTGAAGGAGATATCTGGTTCATCATGATGGACTTTCAAATGAAATAAAAGTACTACTGCATGCTGCTTCGTCCAGACATGAGCTCAACAAACCTGTGCTCACTTCAGAGACAGTATGAAGGCTGGTAATGTGAGCTTAAATACCCAGCCGGACACTGGAATCATTTAATAAGACAAAAAACAAAGAGCAGAAGCAGAAGCAGCCTTTTCAAACTCTGAGCTCAGCCGTTTGGTCTCTCCTCCAAAAACAAAAACATGCTGATCATGCTCCACACTTCATCATCCATCTGTGCGAAGCTCTTCTTATGTAAGTTTGGTTTGGTTTGAGTGGTGTTTGAAAACTCAAAATAACAACTCAGCTGAGCAATCCAGGGCTGCAAAAAAATAAATAAATAAATAAAAACCCACAAGTGAAACCACGAATCAGCCGGGACAAAACAGCACAGCATCAAAACAAAGGGTGGATTTATGGAGCTCAATGTGAAGTTTATCAAGAAATAAGCACTGCATTAAACTTTATAAAGATTTCATTTGAATTCATCAACTATTCTTTTCACATTTAGGCACCTTAGAAACAGCTGAAAACCTCAAACAGCACTTCCATTTAACAGAGACAGAGACAGAACAAACTAAACAGGAGGAAACTTTTCCCTACACCAGTGTGTCACAGCCTCCCTGGACTCCACATCAGTGCAGAACAATCCTTCATAACATCACACAGACTCCCAGCAGGCTCCCAGCTGCTTCTGATAACACTAAGAAGCCTGAACAAGTTGTAGAAAAACGCTTTGGGTACTCACACGAACGCGTGGTAGAGCAGCGCCCATCCTCTCGGCCTCTCCAGCGCGTCGTACAGCAGGTTCTGGATCCTCCTCTTCCGGATGTTATTCCTCTTGGCCGGCCGGGTGTAGTTCAGGGGGGTCTTGGCCAGCAGCCCGATGCCGATGCCCTGAGAGCCCCGCTTGTAGTCATCCCGGCCCGAAGACACGAGCAGCAGGGCGCCATCCTTGTCCGCTCCCCCGGCGCCTTGGTCCAATAAGTCCCCGGCGGCAGCGCTGGAGCTCTTCTTGTGCTCCTCAGAGCCGCTAGCGACGGTCCTGGACCGGAGCCCCATGGTCAGTGCTGGATGCCCGGGGTGGGCAGCATGCCATGATCCGGGGCGCTGGATCCGGAGCTACACCCCCTCCTTAGCCGCGGGTCATTTAAGGATGTGGTCCCCGGCGCGAAGGGAGGTGCTCAGCAGTCTGACTGAGAGGTAGAGAAGGGAGGGAGGGATGGAGCGGAGGAGAGAGAGAGTAAGTGTGTGTGTGTGTGTGTGTGTGTGTGTGTGTGTGTGTGTGTGTGTGTGTGTGTGTGTGTGTGTATTACATCCTTTATTTTGGGAAACCATCGGCATCTGGTGCACTGCTCGGTGCACAGAGAAGAAATGTAGAATAAATTGTGCGTAAAAATCGCAAAAACAAACACACACAAGCAAACAAAAATCCCACGCCCTTATGATTAAATCCTTCTGGGAATATGACAGTGACACAATTCAGGAGGTAGAATCCCCACAAAGTGAAATAAACTCAGACTACATCAGCTCAGGCGCGGTTAGAGTTCTCTATTAGAGGAATATCTCAGAGATTTTACGCGACAGGACGAGACACCTGATTCCTGACGATTTTTAGAAAACCTGCCAATCACTTCATTAATTCAAATAATGAGTGGGCATTAAGCAACAATTGCCCAATTACCAAACACTCCTCTCCTTCCTACACACACACACACACACACACACACACACACACACACACACTCACTGGAGACAAAGACCTGGCATTACGCTGCATCCACACACACACACACAAACACTCAGAGACAGCAAAGGGAGGAAACCCGCTGAAGACAAAAACAGCTCCACGCACACCGAGTCCTTACCAGCAGCGGGGCCCGGGCATCTCGGCTCGTTACTCCGGGGCTTCCAGTCTCCATCCACCTGCAGAGGAAGGAAGCGGCGCTGGGCTGAGGGTGGAGGGTGGAGGGTGGAGACGGAGGATGTAGAGCAGAGATGCTGCGTGAGGGAGGTCGATACTAAAACTGAATCTGAGGAGGAGAGGCAGGAGAGAGAGAGAGAGAGAGAGAGAGAGAGAGAGAGAGAGAGAGAGAGGCTTTCATAAGAAGCAACGCAAACGCGACGTGCGCAGACAGACTCCGTACACCTTGATGCATTCAGGAGGAAAACATGCACAGACACATAGCCAATAGCTGCTCGCTCCAGACCCTGATATGCACAGTCATGCACACGCGCTTGTTGGCATATAGAGGGGACATGAAACACACAGACACACAGGGTACAAAAGCACACCTGATAGAAAACACACTTAAAAAAAGAAGCTGGAAACACACTTATCAGGGGGTTTCAGCTTTTTAAATGACATACGATCAACAATAACTATGTGAAAATATAAATAAACATTATTTAAAGTAAAATAAGAACATTTCGAAGTCATGCTAGAAAAAGAACGGCTCATGTCACTGAAGGACCAGTGGTACTACTAGTGCCCCTAGGGGTGCTTTGGAGTACTGCAGGTGTTCTTTTGAAAGTTTAGTTGAGCAATCAGGTGGACACACGTCACACCTTGAATGACTGGAATCAAAGTACTGTAGTATAGATCCTCCATCATCATGTCAAATATTCCTCCAATACAAGTAAAAGTTGACAAGTCAAATTATGACTCGAGTTAAAGGCCTTATCGCTTTTAAAGGAAGAATGTTCAACATGTTCCACATAAATAAATCATAAAGTCTGTCCTGTGTAAATGTCTCTCTGAGTCCTGACTGTCTACAATGAGGGAGAAGCTCGAGTCCCGCTGGCTGTGTTGTTGTCAGAGCCGTGTTTACATGGACGGGACGGCCGGCTCCTCCCCTTGTGTATAAAAGCTGTTTTAGTCAAGAACTAGAGAGAAGAAGAAGAACATACTCACTGATTATTTGGATGTTAGTAAGAGTTTTTAGATCACGCTCATTCTGTGTCACTTTACATGACACAACACAGGACGCAGGTGATTGCAGCTCGAGGACAAATTTTGTCGACAGCGGAGGCTGGAGGCTTCAGTATGGAGGAGGCGTGGCCTAACAGCAGTTTGTTTTGGTTTCATGCTGGAGCTCAAGGGCGACATCTACTGGATCAAAAAGTCACACATTCTTCCTTTTAAAATACTTCAGTAGGCTACTTTGTATTTTCACAAAGTACGAGTGCAGTCAAGAATACAGGAGGGACATTTTTTTAGAGAAAAATATTTACATTTTTTAGACAAGACAAAGAAATAACTATAAATGACAATACGTTCACTGAGCATTTTATGTTTGATTTTTCTGGGCATAATACTAATTTAACAGCGCTGCGTTCTTCAATGTCACCTCTCCCTCACCGACCAATCAGAATCAAGACGGGGCGGGACTTATAACATCAACAATATATGTTGACTTGTCTTTTCAATGGGATCAGTTTCCAGATGTAGCTCTGCTGCTGACCTCAGGACATGACGTCTTTTACAAAGTCTTCATGTTGGTGATGTTTTCACAAATTAAAGCGAGCTAAACACACCTAACGGACATTACCGAGGGAAGCAGAAGTTAAACATCTGTAACCAAGCAACAATGAGCGCTGCTGAGAAGCGCTCAGAAACGGAGGTTATGAGCGCCTTCAGGGCCGTGTGTGGACGCAGGCCCCCCGAAGGCTTTGGCTTCACTTTCAAACAAAGAAACTACAGCCACATATCATAAACAGTCAAAGAACAGACTACATGTAGACGCTTGCTCTTAGCTCCGTCCAGGCTTTGTGTTGTTTCTAACGCACAGACAGAAGCAAGCATCTCTTTTTTTATAAGATCTGAAAGATATTTGGCACCACGTTCCCCTCTGACAGGCGGTGGAATTAGCTCTTAGAAGCTGAGAGAGAAGGTTAAACATCACAAAGCAGCTTTAAAAACATCTGTGGACGTTTGATCAGTCGCAGAGTCGATGAAATGAGAGGCCAGGCGCATCTTAAAAGAGGAGTCTGCTGCTTCTGTATTCTGCTGGTTGGTGTCTTATTTCTTATTTTCTTTCTCTGTTGAATTCACTCAAATCAAAGCTCCAGCACCTTCACAAGAAACGTCTATAAATGTGACATATCATTCTCCTTTTCAACCAGTGTAAATAAGTCTTCAGTGAGTCTAACAGGAATGATGCATGAGATGCTAAGCAGGGCAGCCAGAGGGAGTGCTGTCAGATGGGGCCCCCTTAGGGAGGTCTCCTACTGTCATGCACATTTTGAGCTGTAGCTGTGGTTTAAAGTTTGTGAGCCCTTGGGGGGGCCCCTTACTGGCCTGGGGCCCCGAGCAGTTGCCTGCCTTGCCTGTTGACAAGCAGCACCTCTGGTCACACCCCATGTACAGAGGCTATTGTCCTCCAAGCGGGAGGCTTGGGTTCGAGTCCGGCCTTGGGTTCCTACTCTGTCCTCTTGAATAAAGGCAAAAAAGCAAACACAAAGAAGTTAGTACGTGATTAAATGTGACAAAGGTTGTATTTTTTGGTGATTCTCGCTACTTTTTTTCAAAATATACAAACGTTAAAATGTTAAAATCGACAAAATATGGAGTGTTGCTATTAAAACGAAGACAGACGAGACTGAAAACATTCCTCAGATTGATGGGGGATCTTGTGTAAAATAAAAATCTATTAATTATAAATAAATCTATGTTTTTGGCACAGAAATATAAAAAGGTATCAAAGATTAGAGACATAAAGTACAACTGCCCTGATTCACACTGTGCTCTCCAGGAAATAAAACCCTCTATGTGACACACACACACACACAGCCTAACAGGATTTAAACAGAACAGAACAATCTTAAAATAGATTGATTGCGTGTCTTGGTGGCCTTTTAGTATTCCGACTTAATCGTTGGCGGTCGGAGGATTTGACTAATTATGTGGAAGAAAAACGGCAGGAGGAGGGTGTAATTGAAAAAGTAATAATTTGACTCGGGCTGTCTGACGCTCGACAGGACCGTCCTCCGCTTCACAGCCGCTCTGACACGGTCCACATGGACAAGCTGTACTGAGCTGCTTGTTAGGAAGATAGGAAGACAAAAAAAAAGGATCTTCCTGCTGACGCTGCCTCTTTTTATTCCATTAAATCCGCTCATGAACTGAGCTGGAACAGAAAACATTGATAAGTGCTCAGAGGAAAAGAGGAGAGTGGACTGAGTGAGCTTTCATTTTTTAGGTTTTTCCCTAAATCCAGAAACTGGACCAAGGTTTTCTTTAGTTAGTACTGACCTGAACAAAACTCAGGAACATGAAAAGTCATGAGCCAGTGATCATCAAACACGTCATCTACAATGGATTTTATGAAGCTTATCTTTATCTTAACCTAGGTGGACCATATTTTCAAACCTCCAAACGGGAACACTTTAATTTTATCAATCCACGGATCAGTGACCTGCAGTGATCCCACGAGTTGGTAGGTAAAGGTTTCCTCCTCAGCAGCTCGTTTAAGTTGGCTGTCAGCAGCGTTTGTCTCACTGAAGTAGATCTGCAGCCGCCGTTTGTGTTTGATCGTTTTAATCCGACTTTGTATGTCGGCATCTCCACCATTAGTGACTAAAAATGAACGCCTGCAGTGTGTGCTAAAAGCAGCATATTCATCACCTGCTTCTTTTCAAAGGAAGCTGTAACTCTGCCCTCTGTAATCTCCTCGAACATCTTTGGAAAACTTCCTTTTCAGTACGACAGCTCGCCTACCTGTCATTACCCAGCAGGTCCTGTTAGCATGATAAGCTAGCAGCAGTTTTGACAACGACATTGATTGACAGACAAATCAGTGTTGTATAGGAATGGTGTTTTGTTTTGGTTGGTTAAAACCGGGACTGTTCAAAACCGGGACATATTAGTGTTGTTCAGATATCTGTGGGGACTCGGGACACGGAGCTTAAAACTGGGACAGTCCTGGTCAAATTGGGGCCGATGGTCACCCTATGCTGACCTCAAAATTAAAGCTACAGGTGAACAACCAAACGACAGGCAAAGGGCGGGCCTTAAGAATCCTGACAAACCGCTACAACGCGCACACTCGCTGTCAGATCTGCCACGCCCCTAATTATGCATGACTCATATCCCTTAGAAAAAAGGTTGAGTTACAAACAGTTCACTTTGTGCTGATAAAGACCAAAGTCATCCAGAGTACCAGGCTGTAAACATTTGAATATCTGCTGTCAAATTGGACGTTTTAGTACGAGGTGTGAATGTGACCTCGCTGTCTTTTGGAGACGGACTCAAGCGGACACTCGAGGAAGTTGTGTTTTTTGCACTTGGGAGGTTTTTGTTTGGAGGAAACCAAAATGTATTGCAGTCAGATTTTGGAACCGTGCAAACTGAAATAAAATTCAGGAAAATGCTAAGCTAACCGTAGCTCATTTACTTATCCTACCTGCAGTCACATCAAGGGTTTCAAACGTGCAGCTCTGACACGCGGTCGTCCAACAGTGTGAAGCTTTAAGGCAGCAGTAGATTGATAGAGCTTGATGGTGCTCAGTGTGTCAATATGTGGGTGTAAAGTGATTGGTGATGCACGGGGCTCCAATCAATACTCCAGTCCATGAATGCAGCTGAATTCATCATCCATGTAATTTTACTGGCTGAGAGGCTGAGAGGACGCCGTCTCCGGGTAGAGACCATCCGTCCTGCACGTGACATATCCTCCTCTTCTTCAGTGTAAATAAGTGTCAGAGCTCCTCAAAACATGTGTTTGAAGTTTCTTGTTCTAAGTCCACTCTGATCCTGTATTTGATCATGCCTATAAACCCCTCTATTTCAGCCCTGCTCAGAACAGGCTGTTTCTGTGTCTGTACCTTTAAATATGTAAATGAGCTGTGTCTGATCACGCCCCCTCTCTGGAAGGGCTTGGTTGTACTCTGTCTTTTTCGCTCCATGTCCTATTGTTTACGGTGAGAAGGCAGACTCAGAGGGCAGAACAAACACCTAGCTGTGGGAGTGTTACCCACCTGGGGGAGGGGCTACTGCCCTTTGTGATGTCATGAAGGGAAACTCTCCAAACAGCCTGTTTGAGCACACATTTTGTGAAAAGTGGAGCAGGCAGAAGACGGAGAGGATGGACTTTTCTCATCATTGGGGGGTTTGTAGACGGACTAGAGACACATGTTAACGTTATAGAAACATGGTGAAGTGTGTTTTGTGTAATATGTGATCTGCTGCAACATCCAATCAAGAAGTGATACTCAATAAGGAGGCTCGTCCTCAGACTTCCCTCCTCTCTCCTCGGTTCCGTTATAAAAACTTTGGTATGGTCCTCAAGATGGCGGGGAAGGAACCACTTCCTGTTGGACTGCATGACAAGATGTGCAGGGATAAAACAAATCAATGTGTTGTAATGAAACAGGAAGTAAACCACATGTTCACAGGCACACATGTTGAGGAGGGAAGGATGAAGCAGTCAGGTGGTCACTAAGACGACCTGAGAATTTGAACATTTGTAGCATCCGAGACTTGTTTGAAGATGTTTGAGGCTGGAAAAAAAATCAAGATGAGTCGTTTTTGCCGCTTGAGAGTGTGTGTTTGTTTTTGGATTACAGGTGTTTGAGTGTTACCTGTTTATTCCGAGCCAGCGAGTGTTTTGGTTTCCTGTGGAGTAGAAGGGTCTCTGTCAGGGTTCCAGCCGGTGAATAATTCACAGTGTTACAGGCGTGTGTGTTATGTCCGCATGATGTGGCCAACATGTTTTATTCACCTGCCTCATCCAACTTTCATATCACATGGTGAGAAGAAGCCAAGAGGAGAGGCCACTAGGACAGGAGTAGAAGCTGAATTTCATTCATTAAAGGAACATAGGGCTGAAGGAACATAGGGCTGAGGGAACATAGGGCTGAGGGAACATACTGTAGGGCTAAGGGAACATATAGGGCTGAGGGAACATAGGGCTGAGGGAACATACTGTAGGGCTAAGGGAACATATAGGGCTGAGGGAACATAGGGCTGAAGGAACATAGGGCTGAGGGAACATAGGGCTGAAGGAACATAGGGCTGAAGGAACATAGGGCTGAGGGAACATACTGTAGGGCTAAGGGAACATATAGGGCTAAGGGAACATAGGGCTGAGGGAACATACTGTGGGGCTAAGGGAACATATAGGGCTGAGGGAACATAAAGGGCTGAGGGAACATAGGGCTGAAAGAACATAGGACTGATGGAACATAGGACTGATGGAACATAAAGGGCTGAGGGAACATAGGACTGATGGAAAATAGGGCTTAGGGAACATAGGGCTGAGTAAATGTAGGGCTGAGGGAACATAGGGCTGAGGGAACATAAGGCTCAAGGAACATAGAGCTAAGGGAACATATAGGGCTGAAGGAACATAGGGCTTAGGGAACATAGGGCTGAGGGAACATAGGGCTGAGGGAACATAAGGCTCAAGGAACATAGAGCTAAGGGAACATATAGGGCTGAAGGAACATAGGGCTTAGGGAACATAGGACTGAGGGAACATATAGGGCTGAGGGAACATAAGGCTGAGGAAACATAAAGGGCTGAGGAAACATAGGGTTGAGGGAACATAGGGTTGAGGGAACATAGGGTTGAGGGAACATAGGGCTAAGGGAACATAGGGCTGAGGGAACATAGGACTGAGGGAACATAGGGCTTAGGGAACATAGGACTGAGGGAACATATAGGGCTGAGGGAACATAAGGCTGAGGAAACATAAAGGGCTGAGGAAACATAGGGTTGAGGGAACATAGGGTTGAGGGAACATAGGGTTGAGGGAACATAGGGCTAAGGGAACATAGGGCTGAGGGAACATAGGACTGAGGGAACATAGAGCTAAGGGAACATAGGGCTGAGGTAACATCCAGAGCCCAAATTTAAAAATACCAGAAGTGTCCTTTGAGTGAGCATCATGTTAGTTGAAGATATGGAGGAATATTTTTCCTGTTTTTCACCATGAAACGACTGTGTGATGTCATGTAGTTAATGGTGTTCACCTGAAACAGCTTCACAGATTTTCTCGGTCTTTGATTTCAGACTGAACCCTGGGCTGCTCTCAGACCTCGAGGAAAAGAAATTGGGTTTCATAAAAACAGGAACGAGCAGGAAAAAGGATCCCTGACATCAGCACTTAATTTTGGGTGGGAGCATCGTCGGAGCGGCGTGGCTCCTGTTACACGATGTCTCCTCGGCCCTCACAGCTCAGCACTTTCTCTGAGATGAGTGTTTGTAATAAACGTGAGACTGAACATGAGAGCAGGAGATCAGAGAGGGGAGGGACATATTTGACTCTCTCAGGAAGGCATACCGTCTGCTGGATGAGCACACAGTCAGCTGTTTGCTAACATGTTAGCCCTTTTTTAGAGAGCAAGGCCGAGGACGGTCGCTTCTTCACTTTTTCTTGACCTGGATGGAAAACGTCAAGGGATTCATAAGGTCTTTGGTAGGACTATCTGGAGCGGTAATGAATACAGAATTTAAACAAAGATGATTTTTTTTCTGTGTTTGGTGCCTGTTTTGACAAAATGTTGTTAAAATGATGAAAAATACGATCAGGAGTTTGTATATGGTGTTTTATTTTGAAATTAAACAGACGCTCTGTGCGTTTCCTTGACTGACTTCCTGTCCAGGTTGTTCTATTTGGTCCAGCTTGATCCTTGACTACAGCATACTCCGTCGAAAATAGACGCTAATAAAAGCACGCTCCAGAGACGGACCGCGGCGATCGCTGTGGAAACATGATGATTGACTAGAGTGGCAGTGAACAGAGGCAGAGTGCGGAGTATGTGGAAATTGGGTGTCACCCTCCAGAAGACACTAATATCAGCTGCTTGTTACTGCGATTTTATTCTTTCCGTCTCTAAGCAAAGCTCATGACCACAGGGGAGGGTCAGAACGCCTTCAGGCTCAGCTCCCTCGTCACCATGACGCTCTTTCTCTATTTCTGTGGGGTTTCTTCATTCTTGAAAATAACGCTCTGATCATGTCAATGGCAAAAATAAAAAATCACTCTTAAAGGATATACCTTAAAGGGATACTTCACCCTTTTTGAATGGTTGTGCATCCCGCCCTCATTTTCGGCGGTGAGGACGAGGAGCCGGGGCCGGCTCGAGCTGGGGCGGACCGGTAGTGTCGTTGCTCTCACTGTTTGTCTATAACACAGACATAGAGTCTGTTTTCTGACAGGAATTTCCAAGATCAATTCTGGAAGAAATCTCTGAATCAGTTGAGGAAACGGTCTTATGTGTTGAAGTAAATATGTCTGTAAATGTTTTTATTTCTATATTTCTACTGATATATTCTATATTTTGGAGAAACTGTATTGATCGAATTTCCCTCTGGGATTAATAAAGTATTTTTGATTCTGAACTAGAGGACCTTAGTGGGAGTGGCCTGCAGTGCTGTGCATTCTGGGATTTGGTGTCTTTCATCCACATGAGCCAAAAAGACACTTTCTGCCTTTTCTCGGTCAAGAAGGCACCAACTTCAAAATGTATTTCACATTTCTACATATATGACCCAATGTCAATACAGACTCATGTTTCAACAGGTGAAGTATCCCTTTAAGCGTGCCATCTGCCATCAAGGATTACATTGCAGTCGCTACATCCTGTTTCATTGCTGCAGGCTGACAACATCTGCTGAAGCGTTTCTAAAATCCTTTGTTTGTCACTGAAAGAAGCTAAAAACCAAAACATAGCCCATGTTAGAAAAGCAACATCTTCTGTCCTGCAGCCTTCATGGTAAGAACATGTGACGCTGTCGTGTGTTTCAGCCTCTGGAGACGCTCGCTGACTTACAGCCTATCGTGAATCAAGCTGCTCGTGTCTCCGCGGGCGCCGTGAGAAATGACTCCAGCTGTCGGCTCCCGGAGGATGGAGCTGCTGCTGAAGTGACACTCAACAGTTCAGCAGAAACAACGATTCAGCATAAACGCTAAAATAAACAAATCAATCTTTCGCCCGTCGGCATTAATCACCATGTGTGACCTAGGCATGGTGCCTGACGCGCCCCAATCTGCTGGTGGAGGCACCCTGAAGGCCTTCGGGTGTCATTATAATGAAACCAGGAAATACATAGCCCCCAAATGTCAGCCAACGATTCGCTGCACTCGTCTATAAACCCATAACTGCATCAGCAAATACAGATGAACTCTTCTACAGAAGCTACAGGTGAATTTTTCACTTTAATCATTATGTTTTCGACATGCAGCCGCTTCAGGGGGCGGCATTGATTATTGGATTTTCCTCTTACACAGATAGAGAGATGTAATGGACTCAAACACGAGAGGTCGTGTTAGAAGGTCACTCAGCAAGCAGCTTTTTATGATGAATCCTGGGATTTTGGTGTTGTTGCTGACAGGCCTTCAGTTTGGTTTGAGGAGATTCATTGGCTGGTTTGATTTGTGACTAGCAGAGCCTGAAACACTTAACCTGCAGACATTCACACTTTAGTCCTGCTTGCATCAAATTTAAAACTCTGCTGCTCGCTTACAAAACAGTGACAAAAACGTCTCCTCCTTACTTTAACTCTCTGATCCAGGTCTACACTCCCTCCCCCCCACTACACTCTGCCAATGAAAGGCGTCTGATCCAACCTTCACAACAGGGTCCTAAGACGTTGACTAGACTCTTCTCCTCTGTCGCCCCCCGGTGGTGGAATGAACTTCCAAACTCCATGTGATCTGCAGAGTCCCTCTGCACCTTTAAGAAAAAGCTAAAGACCCAGCTCTTTTATGAATACCTACTAACTTAATGATGATGGTCTCCATATTATTGATGATGATGATGGTAATGACGATGGTTTTTGTTTGATAACGATGACTTATAAGATGGTTTCTATACTGATTAGAGCTCTCAAGAACTGCCCTCAATGTTGTGCTTTGCCTCTGGTCACTTCCTGTCAGCACCTGTGTGTCCAATCAGACTCAAAGCTGATCGTTTGCTCTTATTTACATGCTTGTGTTGTTCTTACTCTCTGATTTACATCACTATTAAGCACCTGTTAAGTGAATTGTAGAATTGTAGTTCTCATGAAAACATAATGCAGTCTGAATGATGAGGTGACACTTTCTGCTTTGTGCAGCATTTATACAGAGTATGTAGTGAGTGCTGGAAATGAAAAAATAACTCAAGTACGGCTAGTTCATAAAACTACTTTCATTGTAATTAACTCCAGTATATCCATTCTGTTTGCAATTACATCATTCCCCTTTTATATCGAAGGCAAACATTTTACATTTTACTCCCCTTCATCAGCTGTTTTCACATCTGCACACCTGACAATATCAAGACTGGAGGACTGCTGCGGAGATTCCCCTGACCTGGATGTTCACATATGCTCCTCACAGCTGGAGACTAAACCTGTCGGGGGGGGGGGGGGGGGGGGGGGGGGGAGACATGCGATCACACGTTCACTCCTCCTGGAAAAATCAGGAGTTTATCAGGAGTTCTGTGCAAGTGTGGACGAGCAGCCTGGTTCACCAGCAGAGGTGCAGAGAGAGAGAGACGGAGAGAGGAGGGGGTTACTCTGAGGAGGATGGTTAAATAATTCATCCCAGACAGGAAAGGATGGAGGAAGGGAAGGTGGAGAGAAAAGACCATGAACCATAACGTCTTCCTGTGAATCCCTTAAGTGTCCCTTTTGTTATTGTTTTAAAGAATCAAAAATCCAATCTGAATTTCCATCCACAGCAGGGATGCAATCTCCTCGACATAATTTCTGGGCTCTGTGTGCAGCCACGCCGTGCGCTCGGAGGACGTAACCCCGCTGAGTGTCGGCATGCCGTTAATTAAGCCGGGCTGCAGCGCCCTCAGATTTTAAAGCTGGCAGGTTTTATTGTCCGTCGTTTCCCCTGAGCAGCACAACACATGCTGACATTGATACCAGGCCAGAGAGGCTCAAAAAACTCTCATCAGCCCCCGGGACAGAGCAGCAGTCCTATATATCACACAGACTGTCCTGCTAACACACATAAACCAGAGAGAATCCGTCTGATACACGGCTGAAGATAACAAACAGATAAACCCAAACAGCTTACCCGACAATATCTCATCTGAGTCTCCTCTGAGAGTTTTTGAGTTAAAGGACCAATCAGTGAGATGTGTAGTGAGTGAAATGATAAAGTGACCTTAATATCTGATCAGACATTAAGGAAACATGCTATGTTGAAGTGCTGGCTTCTCTGACAACAATGCAGCAGCCAGTATGTTCTCCTTCTAACTTTAGATTCTGCTCCTGAATGCTCTGGATTTGTTTGGACCAGAGAAGGTAGGCGCTTTTGAGGCTGACCCCCCAGAAGGCCGTTTTGGACGCCCCTCGGTTTGCCAGATATGAGAGCAGTTATCAGGTCAACAGGTGTTGCAGCGATGGAAGCGGTCAAGAGAAGTGGTTCAGATAGAAGTGATTGTACCCGACCTAAAAAGCCTCTGCATGTTTCTAATAAGCTCCACGAGCAGAAACGTGCTCAAACTAGGATCAATATTGGAGATGCTTTTGAAAAATGGAGAGAGGTTAGAACACAGAAAGGTTTACAGACCCATGCAGAGCTGGATAAACACTGAAGCTTCAGAGTCCACCACATGGTGACCTGAGTGAGCATCCACCCTAGAGAGGAGGGGGGGGGGGGGCAGCTCTCTGAAATGTTTACAATTTGGACTGCAGTACCCATTTTAAACTCTAGGGGTCTGAGTTACATACTGCTCCTTTAAATTAAAGGCTCTTTTCACCACCTGAAGAACATTTCAAGACGAAAGATCGAACGGTTCGTAAGCAGAAAAAATGAAATGAAAAGCAAGAACAGACGTGTGAAAAGAAACTGATTAGAATTAAAAAGATGAACATTTATCAGTGAGGATTGTCGGACACATTCCAGAACTTTCTAGTCAGTGTGGTGTGTTCAAAACCAGTGGGACTGTGTGCTGCCATGGCAACACAAAAAAATCAATGACGCAGCGATGGAGCAGATAAGGAGCAGAAGCAGGTGGTTCAGCGTTTTTCAGTCTGTGGGTTTTAATCTCAGAGAACACTAGAAAAATCCAACTTTGGATTCTTGGCGGTCGGGTTCTTATCTCCCCTCGTCTGATCAAACAGGAAGGAGATTTTCTGTTTACAGACACAGAAAGAGACGTCAAAAAGCCCAAAATAAAACATGTTAAATGTATCCCACCCGGGGCGCTGTATGGCCTAGTGGTTATGTCGCGCCCAGAGGCTATAGTCCTGGTTTGAGTCCGACCTCATTCTAAAACGTTTTTGTTTTCGGTCGATTGTTTTTGTGTAAACGTGGCTTCAATGGGATCACAGAGAAATTCACATCTGTTCCCAGAGGTGATATTCGCTAAAGGGTTCTTTCACTGATCCGGAGTTAACCCCGAAGTTCGATCGAAAACTAAACCTTCTCCTTGGATGCACAGGCTCCAGCTGATCCAGCGTAGAGCCACAGAACATAGATCATACTTACATCATCATATTTAAGACATTCCATATAGACAATGTGTCATCACAATCAAATTTTAGAGAATCAATCTGGATTTGCAGACAAAGACAAAGATAACGTCGAGTCTTCAGGACAGGCTCACAGGTTTCTCATGCAACAAGCAGCCGCGCACATCAAAATCTCCTGGATGATGCGAGCCAGGCGGTCCAAATATAGAACGCCAGGATGATAAGAGACGAGCGGAGCTGTCAGGAGGAAAGATGGTCCAAAGCCAAAAATGTTCCCTCCAGGCGCTGCGGCTGTGACGGCACTCAGAGCAGCTCCAGGGACGAGGGAGGAGAGGATGGAGTCGTGACCTCCAAGCTTTTCGGGTGACAACTCGGAGGGGAAGTAAAGAGCGCGGAGACTTCAGCAGAGTTTCAAGGAGAGATGAGCAAGCTTCAAAATAAGTTTTTTGCCCAGTGTCCTCTGGGCACAGAGAAGAGCCTCTCTGATCAAACTCTGGCAGGGCATCGGCTCCTGAGCTCTGGGGAGGGAGCCCACGAGGAGGATCACAAGAAAAGAGAGAGAACACAACAAAAAGGCAAAAGTGCATCAGCTTCTGAAACGCACAAAAAGGCCACAGGCAAAGCCGAGCACACTGGGCGCATTGATTTTTTTTGCTGTCTGCAGCCTTGTCCTTCCAGCTGCAGCTTACAGGACAAACACTAAACATGTGCAAAAAGTAAGAAGGAAAAATAACTTTAATTTTCTCCCTGCAGCTTTTTTAGTTATTCTCCCTTTAAAAGAAACTCGGGGAGCCTTCACTTTCTGCTTTCTGTTCATCTAAAATATGAATATTTTTAATTTTCAGCAGCTTTTTTTCTACACCTCATGACTCTTGAACAGCTCCTATATTTACTATATTATCTATATGTACGTTATTTTATATTATATATTTTTTGGGCCCAATTTGCGTCACGTGGCGCTGCAATACCAGGTTCGGCCACTAAACTTCTACGGTCGGCGGATGAATCAATCGACACTTTTCAAGCAATTTTCCATCAAAGGATAACTATGAACAATACTCCTCCCCTTTTTTCTATTTTGAATCCCAAACAAAATCTCATTGGTTGTCAGAAATGGTCAGAAATGGAGGATATTTTCTACCATCACAACTCCAACAGCTACATGTTTATTGTTTTAAAGGCTTTATATGTGATTTTTCACACTTAACTACAAATCAAGTTTATCCTCTGAAAATAACTCTGTGAGTCATGACTGTCTACAATGGGTGTAACACCCGAGTCCCACTGTCTGTGATGTTTTCAGAGTTTTCAGAGTCCTATCTTCACTTTGTTTACATCGCCTGGACGGCCGGCTGACTCCTCCCCTCGTGTATAAAAGTTGTTTAATTGAGGGACTAGAGAAAAGAAGAATAACATACTGTACTCACTGCTTAACTGTGTTTCTAGATCACGCTCATTTCAGGTAAATTTACATGCAGTGTGAAGATACCAGCAGAATAAAGATCGCTAGCATTAGCATGCTAACACAACAATGCAGTGCGAGTTGTTTTGGTTTAATGCTGGTGCTCAAGGGCGACATCTGCTGGATCAAAACATCACATATAAAGCCTTTAACAAACACAGGATGAGCAGGAAGACGTTAATCAGCATTTATTGTTGATATTTAAATAGTTTCTTGAAATGAATCGATGTTTTCAGGAGCTGAAAGCAGCAAACAAATGGTCCGTCTGTAGAGGAAACAAGAACAGGTAAAACAAAGCTGCTCTGGTTTGCCACACTTTTAAATCTCTACAACACATTTTAAAAACATCTCCAGTAGTGTTTCCACGGGGGTCGTTGTACCTCATTTTGGTGAAAAGGATTCAATCGTTCTTCCTCTTCCTGAAGATGCAGCGTTTTGTTGAATAAAAGCCTTCAAATCTCCCCAGCAGTCTAACCAGGTGTGTGTGTGTGTGTTGTTTTTCAGTCTCATATCAGTGGGGGGACATCAGAGTCGTCCACAAACCCTTCAGAGGAGCTGCTGGGACCGGAGGCGGGGGGTGGATCTGTCCTGAAGGTTTCCAGCGGACCCTGCTTGGTGCTCAGGTGTTTGGTGACGATGTTGGCGAGGTCGATGGCTGTGCTCTTGCTTGGGTCCACCTCCAGCCTCTGAGGGGCGCTGTTGTCTCTGCATAATACAGGATCAGGGAAAGAAACTAGTCAGGAGCAATTACACATCATTTTTAAATATTTGCTGAACAGAGTGGATCAACCACCGGAGAGGAGGGCAGACACAGGAACGCAAAGAGCATCCCGTCATGGACTCTATCCACTGCCCTCTGAACACGGATACAAAGCCTCCAACAACAGTCGGAAAAAAAGTGACTAAGGTGGCCGAAAATCAAAGTTTCAAAAAAAGCCCTTAGTCGGGAAACACTGTGATTAACAAGTAAGTTCTTGTTGGTTCATATTTCAGGTCTGAAAATCCTGAAGGGATAGCGTTCAGGTTTTGAGGGCTTAACTGACACCGAATGACTTAAACATGAAAACACGATAAATCACACGTCACACGTTTTTTTGGTGATGTTGCTGCAGAGACGTCGAAGTTAAAGGCTTTATATGTGATGTTTTGATCCAGCAGATGTCGCCCTTGAGCACCAGCATGAAACCAAAACAACTCTCGCTGCATTGTTGTGTTAGCATGCTAATGCTAGTGATCTTTATTATGCTGGTATCTTCACACTGCATGTAAATTTACCTGAAATGAGCGTGATCTAGAAACACAGTTAAGCTGTGAGTACAGTATGTTATTCTTCTTTTCTCTAGTCCCTCAATTAAACAACTTTTATACACGAGGGGAGGAGTCAGCCGGCCGTCCAGGCGATGTAAACAAAGTGAAGATAGGACTCTGAAAACTCTGAAAACATCACAGACAGTGGGACTCGGGTGTTACACCCATTGTAGACAGTCATGACTCACACAGTTATTTTCAGAGGAGATACTTGATTTATACATTTAAGTGTGAAAAATCACATATTAAGACTTTAAAGATTCAGATGTGGTTGAACATCCCTGATATATGATGCAGTTAAACCCTCAGACTATAAATATCACTGTGCACAAACTGTATGCATCCTGCTCTGGGTTTTATATTAAATAAAGCCTCATACTTCCGAACATGAGGCCTCAGAAGAGCCGTGACATAACAAACGACCAGATGTCTCTTACTGTGCGTCTCATACCTCAGATGGACGTAAACTCCCTGTCCAAGGAGCTCTTGGATATCTGATGAAAGAGCGCTGAAGAAAGATGCAGATCTGAATATGTATGTCTCTGGGCTGGGTAAAAGTTTCTAGTTGTATGTTGTTGTATGTTTATTCTAATTTCTTGTTATTTCTTGTAAATATCACCATTTTTCTTTTTTTGTTAATTAGTCCAAAGTAAGAATCAGTTGCAGCAAGTCGTAGCCCCTCTGAAGACTATTTCAGAAACAATCATGTTAGAGGAAAGCTCCCACATTCAGTGCTTAAAGGTCACATATAAACACTGATATGTGACCCTTGTCCGTCTACAAATCCCCCAATGATGAGAAAAGTCTGTCTTTCACCTTTTGGAGAATGTGTGCTCCAACTACAGACTGTAAATATTAATGCAAAAAGTCTGAGTGACGTCACCCGTCTGTTCCTGCAGGGGGCGCTCCCCCAGGTGGGTGTTTGTTCTGCCCTCTCAGTCTGCCTTGCAAAGATTGGCACATTACCTTATTTTTCTTTTTCATGTTAACAAGGGCTGAACAATATTCCTAAAATACAAAAATGTTCAGTAACATGTATGTTGTTGTTTTTTTAAAATCTACAGCTTTTACTATTTTACACATTTTTTTGTAAACTATGAAAAAAAACTTATGCAAAGTTTTTGCAAACAAGCGGACTGTTGTTTAACCATTTAATGACCTGAGCTAAATGCAGAAAGCTTTAACAAAAACATGAACCACGTTACAGACTCGATTCTGAGAAAAAAATAAAATAAAATAGAACGAAGAAATCAAAATATTTGATTTCCTTTTATTAAAGGGTTTCTTTAGCGAGCCTTTTGATTCTGATCTACAAAGCCTTTCTATTTTTTCAACTATATTTTAAAAAACAAAACCTGTGGCCCGCGAGCGATTCTAACACGACAATTTTGGCCGTCAAGAAAAAAAGTTTGGACACCACTGGTTTAAGTCATGCCAAGTCAAGTCAAATAAGGGATACTGAATATCTGGAGACCCCAGGGGGACATATTCTGAGTTAAAATACATATTAACTGACCCAAGCTATCGCTGACATTAGCAATAGAATTCAGCTACTTTCTTGTTTATATTTACGTTTGAGAGTCAATGATATGATATGAAAGGCGTTTATTAAGACTCGATATTTACGCTGATTTACGACGGAATTATTTTAGCAAAGTTATTTGAGCATGAGGTAAAACTGACTGGATCGATTTCCAGCGTTTCTTCCTCGCCATGTCGGAGTCTGTTGACGCTTTCTTTCCAATTCAGCGGTCTTTAGACTCAGCAGTACCTCAAACCACGTTCTGTTACTTCCCGTGCCAACATCTGTTTTTGTGGATTTCTCTGGCATCTCGCAAAGTCCGTCTTTTCCGTCTTTTCGGCCTCCATCGTTATCCTCTATCTCCGACAGTAAACAAACCAACGTCTAATTAACCGGATAAGAATCGTGTTCTGGCCAACCGTCTGCTTTTCGTAGCAACAGTGACCTGTAAAGGAATATCAGACTAGTGCGTCACCGCGTTAGTAGCCAATCAGACAGAAGTATTTAAGACAGCTGTGTTATAATGTATGATAAACACCTGTCTTGTTGTGTGATGACCTATGAGTGATGTTCGACCCCCTCCTCTGCTGCTAACAGACCATTAAAAAGAAACAATCAATGCCTTTTTAAAAAGTTGTTTGTTGTCTCTGTACCTGTCGTTACTCGCTCTATGACCTGAAAAATGAGTGGAAGGACTCTAATGGGACCAACAAGTAACAAATATCTCATTGGATTGTTTTATCTCTTGTTTGAACACCTGAGATGAAGACACATTCTGTGCACTTCAGTTTGATCTGCTCCCGAGGAGGACAAATGTCCCTAAAAATCATCTCCAGGGTGGAGAATCTTTGTTTTTTACCAACACGACCCGCAATGTTTACACGCCATCGATCTCACTGTGAAGTCATCACTTCCATCCCACAACAATGAAGTCGTTTGTTTTTTAGCGATTAATCAATGTGAGAGGGTTTCAGCCTGAGGTCTCCGACCACACAGTCTGAGCTGTGAGCGCTGAACGGTTTGAAAATCATCTCCGGGGATCACATCATTACTGTGTGTGTGTGTGTGTGTGTGTGTGTGTTCTCGTTTTTCTACCCTTATGGAGACCATGTTAAGGCACCTTTAATTTAAGGACCAGTCGACTAGTTAGGACCAAAAACATGCTCCTGTGTGAGTGTGTGTGTGTGTGTGTGTTTACGTAGACTGAAATAATGCTGAGTAAGCCATTTCCGACTTAAGAGGTTTAGGATATTCTATTGTAGTGTTGTAGCACTGGAAATTGGTCTTGGTCTCAAGACGGGTCTTGGGGCGACTTCTTGAAGGTCTTGGTCTTGGTCTTGAAATCAAAAGAAAGAAAACGCCTCTTTTTAACAGAACAAATAACTCCCATTAATAAGTTCATATTTATCCCCCGGTTACAGCAGAAACCTTCCAGGGGATACAGTGAGTGAGTGACATGCACACAAGTTGGTTATTTTTCAGTAATATTTATGGTCTTGGTCTTGGTCTTGGTCTAGGTCTTGGTCTTGGTTCTAACTCGGTCTCGTGTCCTAAATGTCTTGGTTTTGTCTTGGTCTCGTCCTGCCTTGGTCTTGGTCTTGACTCGGTCTCGATTCCTAAATGTCTTGGTTTTGACTCGGTCTCTGAGCACTCTTGTCTCGGGTCTGTTTTGGTCTCGGTTAGTGTGGTCTTGACTACAACACTTCCCAGTTGATGCGGTCTCATTTGTATCTGATGAACCCTTGTGAGTCGCTCATTATTTAATGATGTTGAAAGAAAAGCCTGCAGCAAACACAGACTCTGCAGGAACGCAATAAAATCTGCATTTCAACAACAGACTTTCATCTGGTTTGTTGCACACATTCTCAAAATCTCACTTTGGGCAGCTGATGTTTGAATCAGACTGAGCCGCGGTTGCTTGGAGTGGAACACCAAAAGGTGGGATGTGAAGAATAAAAGGTGCTGATTTTCCTTCCTGGAAGTATACCTTGCAATTATAATTCAATCTCCAGCACAGCAGCTGACGGTAAACAGCAGCAGGACACTGGAGGAGGAGCCCCTTCATTACGCTGTGCATTCTGACACTTGTTTATTGAGAGGGGAATAAAGCTGCCAGAGGACACACACACACACACACACACACACACACACACACACACACACACACACACACACACACACACACACACACACACACACACACACACACACACACACACACACACACACACACACACACACACACACACACACACACACACACACACACACACACACACACACACACACACACACACACATATACAGTATACAATATATATATACTGTACTGTAGCCACACTGCTGCATTCAGTCCCATCCTCATTCACTACAGTGATTCATTCTGCTGCAGGTACAGAGAAAATGGGAAAGTAATTTATCACATTGTGTTGCTGAGAGAAGAAGCAGGTGTCTATTTTTAGATCGGACAAGGTTAGATGAACGGACAGTGTGTCCAAACCAAACTGCATCTACCAAAGAGTTGCAGGTCCTCCAGTGTCCACTAGAGACTGTCTCCTGCAGTGAGTCAGTCCCCATAGAGCCCCATGTTAAAATGTCCAACTTTACAGCTGCAGTTCCTCCAGTGTCCACTAGAGACTGTCTCCTGCAGTGAGTCAGTCCCCATAGAGCCCCATGTTAAAATGTCCAACTTTACAGCTGCAGTTCCTCCAGTGTCCACTAGAGACTGTCTCCTGCAGTGAGTCAGTCCCCATAGAGCCCCATGTTAAAATGTCTAACTTTACAGCTGCAGTTCCTCCAGTGTCCACTAGAGTCTGTCTCCTGCAGTGAGTCAGTCCCCATAGAGCCCCATGTTAAAATGTCTAACTTTACAGCAGAAATAATAAACTTATTTACAGCCTGGTACAAAAACAGTTTGGGTCTCTAGAACTCATTTCTCTCTTCAACTGTACGGGCTGATTTTTATACAATTTACCTGGTTAAATCTTATTAAGACTTAAAGTGATGTAGCATTTGGGGGCGTGGCCTCTTTGAGTTACAGATGGGAGCTGCTAACTGTCTGCTAGGTGTCACATCGGCTAAATCCGACCCTGAACTTTAACCTCCGGTCCGTGTATGGGCTGGTTTTTTTGGGGGGGTGTCTTAAAAGCGCCTACCTTCTCTGGTCCAAACAAATCCAGAGCATTCAGGAGCAGAATCTAAAGTTAGAAGGAGGACATACTGGCTGCTGCATTGTTGTCAGAGAAGCCAGCACTTCAACATAGCATGTTTCCTTAATGATCAGAGAGTAAGATACCTTTATCATTTGACTCACGACACATCTCACTGATTGGACCTTTAATCACTATCAGAACTTGCTTTGCACTCCACTTGCTTCGATCTTGCTTGCATGACATCTACTCCTAATTGGTCTACAGGCTGTGAGAAAACAAAGAACTCTGAAATAAGGACGCCTACTTTGCATTTTAAACTGAACAAAGTGAACCATCAGGGATCCTCAAACCTCCACACTGCTGTAAAAAAGCAGAAGACATCGATTGTCTTTGATGGTAGATAGGATCCTTAATGCATGCTAACGTCAGAGCGGGGTTTAGAGAATGAGAGATTACTGTGACTGAACTCTTATGAGGTTATCGCTCTCAGCTCATTGACGGGGAACATGTGTAATTGAGTTGTAATCGGCGGCGGTAACAACATCAGCAGGTTCTGTTTAGTGTTTGAGGCCGATGATCCACCGAGGATTAGGTTTGGAGAGAGTGGAGATTCAGTCGGATAAGAACCAGACTGAACACGTCACACGGCGTGGTCTGAATGACCCGATGGGGGTTAGATAATAAAACGTTGCAGAACTGCATGTTTGCTGACAATCTTAACCTGTTGGAGACAATGCATTAAAATTGAAATTAGTTTTAAACCAACTGCTGTATTAAACAGAGTATATTTGTTTATGTCTTTCAGCATTTTTTCACATTTTCCAACAAAAATCCATCCATCCATTATCTATACTGCTTTTCCCGTAAGGGGTCGCGGGGTGCTGGATATAATCCCAGCTGTCATTGGGCGAGAGGCGGGGTTACACCCTGAACTGGTCGCCAGCCAATCACAGAGCTGACATATAGAGACAGACAACCAGACACACTCACATTCACACCTACAAGCAATTTAGAGTCAGCAGTTAACCTAACAAGCATGTCTTTGGACTGTGGGAGGAAGTCAGAGAACCCACACATGCACGAGGAGAACATGCAGACTCCACACAGAGAGACTCCTGTCAGACGAGGGAGTCGAACCAGAAACCTCCTCGCTGTGAGGGAACAACGTGCGTTGCCTTACAACAATTCAAAACCTGAAAATATTTGACTCACAATGTTTCAAAATTTTGAAAAAGCAGATTCTTATATCTTATTCATATATCTTATTAATGACCAATTAATACAATAGTATTAATTATTAATTATTAAATCAGGCCATTTTAGAGGCCGGTCTGAGTTTAGCTCGAAACACTAATCTTGATTACAGCTGAAGGTAAACCTAATCGTCAGCACTCCTCTATGTGAGATGGATGGACTCATTAGTCCTGTGCTCCTCTATAGTAACGACCTCCCCGGTTAGGAAGTCTTCCTGTAATGGGCCACCCAAGGCAGAGGCCCGCTGGTCGTCATACCACACAGGTAATGAGGCGTGCGTGCATCTCTGCAATCCACACCACATTATCAGGCAGAGAGCGAGTTGTAGTGCACGAGGGCAGCAGAGTGCTGTAAAGTTTGCAGCCGGGGTCAGGAGGCGGGGTGAAGGAGGTTCAACAAAGAGTTGTTATTTTGCATGTGTAGATAATCAAATCAGTCCCGAGGGGGCGCCATCACAGGGTCACAGGGGCCTCATGCATTATTATGATCTATCTGCAGACTTCATGTGGCCCTTAAGAGGCTGACCCCAGAGTAATGTATGTTAAATAAGTGTTTTTAAAGTCCTGTCTCTTACTGAGCTCTGAGTACATTCATCACCCTGAAGCCCAGATATTCAGTGTAATCACAGGTTGATCAATCAATAAGACAATTGAGAGGAAACGATGTCGTGTTGATATATTACGATCATTTGAAGACAACATGCTGGATCTTAAACGTCATATTTGAAGATGTGCAGCTTGTCTTGTTCTTATCTGATATCTCACTCAGGTTGGATTTTTTTGGGTTGTTGTTTATTTAAAGATTTACCCAGCGGATCTGGATAGTTCCATAGAGTGAATTAGTAAAGATTATAAAATTGTCCATCCATTATATATTCTGCTTTTTACCATACAGGAATGGGAGGCTGGAGCGTAGCCAAGCTGTCTTTGGGTGTAATATCTCAAATGAACTCTTGCTTTGAGATATTGCACGGTGAACTCTGCGACCCAAAATAGTCAAAGTCGATACAACCATTCCTTCGAAAGGGTCTCACTGGTTTTCGAGGGGTCTCATTCGATCTCATTCAAGATTGTTTTTGTGAGGATTTGGAGCCATACAAATAAAGATTGATTGATCATTAAAATGCCAGTCTCTCAGTCAACCACACGCTCATTCCTGCTATACAGGGGTGTTCAATGACTAATTCTACATATGTTTGCCTGTTTTGTCCAAATAAATCACTTCCCATAGCCCATCTTTGTATTAATACCACATTAATAATACTTGTAACTCGTAATTTTAACACCAGGCAGCATATCCACGTGTTCAGAATTTCATTGGCGACAAGAAACGTTACTCATCTGCACAGTCCTGTGCAATTGGCCAGGACATTTCAACTCTCATTGGCTATTATAGGCTGGGATTGGAAGGTCGTAATTGGCCAAGTGAGGTGTCAATCGAATGCTCAGAGTGCGGTCGCCATTTTGGTAAATCACAGTCGAAATAATTAATTCATAAAAGTAAATTAGAATTATAACAGAACATACAGTGGGAAATCAGGACATGTTTTAACAACTTTGAAGCAATCTGTCGATTTTCATGAATGTAATGTGTTTGGATTCAATCTTTAACTGGTTTTGGATCGTGGGGACCGCTGTTGATGACGAATGTACAAAGTTATGCATCTGTGAATCTATTTAGGAACAAGAGAAGCTTTGCCTGTTTTGCAGCTCTAAAACTCCTTATTTATCTTAAACTGTCGTCAGTGAAATCCCTGATTTCAACCTCTGCCTGAAACGGTGCAATTCAGCCCCTCCCCTTGGGCCCACTTTCTTCTGATTGGCCAGCACTCTGAAAGCATTCCGAGGTCAGAACGCTGCAGGGCTGCCACAAGAGGGCTGCTCTCCAGAGCTGGAAGAAGAGAGTCGATGTAAGAGGTTTAAACGGCTTACCTAGAGGCTTCAAGCTGTCTCCTGAAATTTTTCTCGTTTTAAATCGGGGAAATATCGTGTGATTTGCCAGCATATGTTTACCTCATGATCTGAAACTTCACCCACATTTAATATGGACATCCAGCATTGTAACCCTCACCTCTGATCTTTAAAAACCCACTTGGGAACTGAACTCAACTGATTTGTGCCGTGGGTTTGACATAAGGTTTGAGATTCCATTTTGTGACCCAAATCACACATCGCCCGCCTTATGTCATCGAGGCAAGCCCCACTTCAAAGTCAAACGCAGCCTTCAGATCCCTTTCCCCAAATGCTGGAGGTCAAATATAGAGTCTGTGGGTAAGCCTTGGGTCAGAGATCGCCCCTCATCATGTTTGAATGATGCAGTAACTCAGCAGCTCACCGTCACCTCGCTGCGGTGCCGCAGCAGCTAAGTCTTTTAATCGGATGTTTAATTTGAGGGTAGAAGATACCGGGGGCTCTTTAAAAGTGTTTGATGGGGCCAGCTGAAGGACGAGAGGAGACTCTGGGTCATAAAAATGGTAATGATGATGACGGTGAAATGACAAGGCGCCTCCGGGCAGGATAGGAAACAGAGCTCAGTGATAATACTCTGCGTACTGATGGTTCAACACTGAGAGGTGGAGCAGAGGCGATCTAAAGGACTCCTCAATGAGACTGGCAGGTTCACTCTACTGCACAAAGGAGAGGTGCTGTAAATGAGGGCTGTCATACTTATGTCTGCTTACAAATTGTTTTCAGTCTGTAGAGACTTTGGTTGGTGAGGTGGAATATCTGTAGTTATTTAGATTATAATGTAAAGACGTCATTATGTTTATTCACTTTTCTCTAATGTCAGTCAGACCTGACAGAGTTTAGCTGTGATTAAATGATTTTAAACACAGTCTTAAAACTCATTTATTCAGTCTGGCTTTTAATAGTGCTTTATATAAATTCAAATCTTAACATTATTGTATTGTCTTTTTTATCCTACTACAATTTTAAATATTCTTCAATATATTCTATGTATTCATTTTAATATCTTATTATCCTTTTATGTGTCGTATTTCATTTTTTCATTTTTATATATGTATTTCTTTAATTCTTATAGGTGTGCATTAGTCTCTCAATGATTTTATAAACTACTTTTTCTACACTCTTGTAAAGCACCTTGAACTGCAATTTAATTTGTCTGAAAGGTGCTATATAGATAAAGTTTGATTGATTGATTGATTGATTAGAACACCAAGTACAGCTTAGAGAGTGTCAACTGTTTTTCCTGATATCTGCTATCAGGATGTTTGGTAGACTTGTTGTCTGCTCCAGTGTAATTGACGTCACAGATTAGTCTAGGTTGGTCGATATGACACGACCCTTATAATGATAATGTCTTTTTGGGATATATGCAATGCCTTTCAAAAAGTTCTGCAGATGTGGTTGAGCAAGACACGAGTACAGAAGTGTGATGTTGATCCATGTCTCCTTGAGTATTCATCTTATGTCTAAACTTTCATCAACGTAAGCCATCTGAGTCAACTGAGTCTTATTGTGAGAAGTCAAGTTTTAGTAGTTTCCTCAACAGTTGGGAACCAGATTGGTTGCGGGTTCAAGCCTCAGACCAAGCAGACCAAGTCTGGAAGTTGGTCTGGTAGCTGGAGAGGTGCACCTTCACTTCTTGAGCAGTTGCCGAGGTGCCCTTAAGCAAGGCACTGTAGCTCCAACTGCTGAGACGATCTTGTGCAGCCCCCTCACTCTGACATCTATCCTATAGTAGTTTCTCCTTGAGGGATCAATAAAGGACATCTTCTTCTCTTTGTAAGATTTATGCAGCATTACTTCAGTCGGTGCCGACTTTAAAATGTGTTTGTGCTAAACCGTGATTCGAATTAGAAACGACCTTCAGTCGGGTAGGAACTGCACGATATTTGAAAAAACCTTTCTTTTTGCAAAAATGTAGAAAACCAAAACAGAGGCACGCTGCATGCACAGCAGTTCACTCTGTGATCTGCAATAATGAGCTACTAGAGAGACTTTTTAGGAAATCAACCATAAAAGGTGAATGGGGGGCGCCTGTGGTTAGAGACTGTGGTCCTTGAAGTGGACGTCCTGGGTTTGAGTCCCACCTGTGGCTCCCCCCCCCCCCCCCCTCTGTCCATGATATCTGACTATCCAATGCCCTATCTCTATATAAAAGGCATTAAAAAAGAAAAAAGAAAAAAGAAAAAAGAAAGAAAGATGAGAAACTGGTTTAGTTTTGTATCGAGAACCAAGAAAGGAGCAGTGTCTCAGGTCACGTGCTTGACATTGCATGTTGTGCAATGCGATAGTTAAGTATATCTTGTAGCCCTTAATCCAGGCGACATTTAAACGCACTCATGAGTTGCAACCCAGATATTATTCTGCTTGTTCCTCTCTACTGTATTGTAGTTTCATCTTCTTTGAGTCATAGCTGTGTGTCTTTGATTTAGAGCTGTTTCTGGATGGAGATTTATGAACAAGAATCCAACAAAAAGTAACAACTTCCTGAAGAGTCTCACATCATTACTGACGTGTGGTTACAGAAGGAGAAAAAAAAAACGTTTTCAGGCTAAAATTGTTCTGATTCACCGTCTGCTTCACTGATTCAGAGCTATCTCTCGGTTCCTACTCCTGGGGTTTAAGAATAGATACCGATCCTCCTCAGGACTGAAAATATCACAGAACAGCAGTGAGAGTCGGAGTGCCAGGAGCGAGGACTAAACACTTGTTCAGCGGAGTATGTTACCGTACAGTATGTGAAACGCAGGTTAAAGAGTAACCCCCCCTGCCCCTCAGGAACTGTGTGATGCTGCAGCTGTGGTCAAGGTTATCAGTAGCCGGTGTGTAGTCATTAGCAGGGGGAGCGCTGCCTTCAACACAGCTGATAAAATGAATCATGCAGAGCGTTTAATATACAACAGGCATGTGTAATTGGGACAACAGGGACCTGATAAGCCAGAGGCATTAGAATATGTTCTGCTTTGCTTGGCCTTGAGTCTAACACCACGGCCGGCCGAGACCAACACTTGACTCTGATAAACACAGAGCTGCCTGCAGGCTGCAGCTCTGCTCTTTACACCTCATCTGTATTTCAAACTGCCCTAACATTCAGTGTATAAAACTCACTTTTAATGACCTGAAAACCACCTTAAAGGTGAGCAGCGTCCGATATACTGGTGTGACAGATACACCGGTATAAAATACTGGGACATGAATCGTCATGGCCGCAAGTGCAGCATCTTAACATCTTTTCTACATCAAGAGGTCATTCCGTAATTCAAAGGGTAACTAAACCTCAGCGTTTCAGCTCAAGTGGATCTATCCTGGATAAATGCCATTTGAACTTCAATGTATGAAAATAGGGAGTGGGGGGAAACTTGCCAACTCACTCATTCCTGCTGTCACCATCAACTTTAACTACAGTCAATGCAACACAAGTTAAGATAGATTATTTTGCAGTTAAGGAAGACTCCAGAAGCAACTAGACACTATTGCAACAGAAATGTGGTTTGAGGTTGAGGACTTCTCTCCTCTCTACTGTATTATATTGAACCGTTAGCACAGCCAGCGAGCGCTGACACAACCGAGAGGACAGCGAGCGGCAGGAAAGGATGGGGGACGTCTCTAAATGGTAGACGCTGCCCCCTTGAGGATTTGAATGCTATGGCTTTAACACGTTTAAAGAAATAGACTTTTGTTTTGCTCTTAACAATCGGCATGTTTCACAACAAAAGTTGTGAAAAATTCAGTTGCAGTAGCCAAGTTCAACCTGTAGAGGTCAGTATCCATATCTCTTAGGGCTGTGTCTGAAACCACATTCTTCATACTGCCTACTACATTCTCAAAATATATACTGCATACTAACCCGACCATTAGTTTGCCGTTAGCAACATACTAAAATACAGGCCACACGACGTACTTCCAATCTTAGCTCCTTTCAAAGAGCTAGCATCAAGCTAGCACAACCGTCGGTCCATAAATATAATTCAACAACAATATGCAACAATGATTACTCATACAACTAAGTAGTCATTTTAGTATTATTTGGCAACATGTTGATGAATGTATTGCTCTTGATCCACAAAGGCTTACATTTCTAGCTGCGTCCACCAGATAGTTTAGAATGGAAGAAGGAGAGGTGAAACGTCTTCAAGATCTTCAACCAGTCCAGCTGCCTTTGGATCAAGCTTTGAATAAAGACAACAAGTGAGCAGAGGAGGTTGGCAGAAAGACTAGAGGGTTGTGGGTCCTTCACAATTATCTACATTACCACGGAGAGCAAAATTGCAAACTAGCTGCGCAATTTTCTGAGGCCAAAGGAAATCATCACACAGGTAGAGTGTGTTTTAACCTTTTTCAATCTGAGGGACAGACGCAGTCTCATATCAAGCATTACTTATGTGATGGTCACTGCCTTAGTCAGGCTATTACTAATTGATTCTGTCCCCCTAGTTCTTAAAGAATTGGATGGTCCAATCTAGAGCACCTGGGCCTGTTGCTTGCAGGGCATAAAAGCCCAACCCCAGGGTGGATCTCTGGCTCCCTCTCTCTCTCTCTCTCTCTCTCTCTCTCTCTCTCTTGCCTAACAATGACATTCATTCCATGTTTATTTGTGCTATAGCTGTGGGTGGGCTGTTCCAATAAATCATTGTTACCTCAATTTAAGTTGTTCTTTCTCATATTTGTCATGGCCATGGAGCCAGGTTATGACACTTATGTGAGTCATGTCAAATCATATGACGTTCTGGTACACTATTTTGATGTCTGTGTCGTCAGGTTTGCAGCTGCAGTGAGATCAGAAAACATGTTTACCTTTTGTTGTCCTCAGGCGAGCTGCTGTTCCTGGTTTGAGACCTTCTGGGTAGACGAGTGACGGCCTTTGTCACTTTGATTTCACCTTCAACCTTAAAAAACAATCATCAGAGCGGGGAAAAAAACATGTGACCTTGTTATGTCTGCAAACATCTTCCACACTTTCACTCCTGAACTTTATACTAGCGTTCTGCTGCAGGATGTAAGAGACACCATATGGAAGGGTAAATAGCAGCAGCTCTGACTCTGCAGTATCAGCACCTGTGTCTCTTTATAGACGCCGTAAAGAGCTCCCTCATTACACCTTACGGATCAAAATGCCACATCCACCGTTGGCAGGACAAAATAATCACAGAACACAGCCTGAAGTTCATGAGGAAAATGTTGTAATTTAACAGACTAAATGAGATCTGAAAAGTTCTCGGGTCTTATTTCATCATCTGATTCTGTTTCTACTCGACTCTGTGAAGACGTGATGGTCTACAAGCTTGGTGTCAGCCGTGTGTTCTCCGTGATAGATGACACCCCTCAGAAATGTCTGATGACTTTTTACTCCTGCTTTAGTTTCCATGAGCAGAGATCATTTCATCTGTCTAATAAAAGGACTGTTAAATTATGTTGGAGAGTAAGATTTCCCCACTATGTCACTGTTGTTATTTGACACCAGCTGTAGGCTTCAGTTCTCCCCTCATCATAATGCTTTGTCACGTCTGACAAACATTAGATAGATAGTTGACTTTATTTGACATGGACATCACAGATACATTGGACAGACTAGATGCATTGTTTAAGTGTTTTAGTATACATACTAATTCTCAACAAATTAGAGTTTGTGTTTGTGGATTAACGTCAGTGACAGAAGTTATTTTCAGCCGTTAGTCTGTTCAGAGACGATCTGACACTAAAGGAAACACTGGAGGAAGAAAAATGCAGCTCACCGATTGGTCACATCAAACCTAATTGCTGAGACAATATTTTGGTTGGTTTGGACATAACCCTCCAATAGTTAAGAAGAACCTTACGTCCCCGTGGTAACCGAACAATGACACAACGAAGGTTACAAACTAACAAGTGTGGACTTTTCACCAGAACTCAAGACACAACCTATACAGACTTTGCCTGCTGCAGTAGGACCACTCATCCATCTTTCAACCAATCCATCCATCCAACTATCCACCAGTCCATCCATCCATCCATTCATCCATCCACCAATCCATCAATCTATCCACAATCCATCAATCCATCCATCAATCTATCCACAATCCATCAATCCATCCATCAATCTATCCACAATCCATCCATCAATCTATCCATCAATCTATCCACAATCCATCAATCCATCCATCAATCTATCCACAATCCATCAATCCATCCATCAATCTATCCATCAATCTATCCACAATCCATCCATCAATCTATCCACAATCCATCAATCCATCCATCAATCTATCCACAATCCATCCATCAATCTATCCACCAATCCATCCATCCATCTATCCATCCAACCATCTATCCACCAATCCATCAATCTATCCACAATCCATCAATCCATCCATCAATCTATCCACCAATCCATCCATCCATCTATCCATCCAACCATCTATCCACCAATCCATCAATCTATCCACAATCCATCAATCCATCCATCAATCTGTCCACCAATCCATCCATCCATCTATCCACCAAGCCATCAATCTATTCACCAATCCATCCATCCATTCATCCATCAATCTATCCACAATCCATCCATCCATCTATCCATCCAACCATCTATCCACAATCCATCAATCTATTCACCAATCCATCCATCCATTCATCCATCAATCTATCCACAATCCATCCATCCATCTATCCACCAAGCCATCCATCCATCAATATATTCACCAATCCATCTATTCACCAATCCATCCATCCACCAATCCTTCCATCCATCTATCCACCAATCCATCCATCCATCCACCAATCCATCCATCCATCAATCCATCCATCCACAATCTATTCACCAGTCCATCCATCCACCAGTCTTTCCTCCATCCATCCATCAATCCATTCATCCACAATCTTTTCACCAATCCATCCATCCACCAATCCTTCCTCCATCTATCCACTAATCCATCCATCTTTCAACCAGACCATCCATCCATCTATTCATCCACCAATCCATCCATCCATTCATCCATTCATCCATCCATCCATCCAATAGCCTAAATGTGTACCAACATTACAATCTTAATATTGAAGTGTCTGGCTAAAAGTTCACTTTGTGTTGTCAAAAAAAAAAAATGTAACAGACATCCAATGAAAAATAATCATTATGTTTCTTTCTCCACCTCATCAGTCTTTGTAAGTCTTTCTGTTCCCTGCACATGGTTCAGATGTACGTTTGTCACTGTACGTACCCGTGGCATGCTGAGGACCAGGTGTCCGGTGGTCTGGGACCTCTGTGCCGTCGAGCTGTCGGGCTTCACTTCAGCAGGCAGAACTATCTGAAATATCTGCAAAGTAAATTATTCACAACTTTAATTAGAAAGATTAATGCGCTGATCTAGCACCGCTGCTGTCCCGCTGTGTCAAATGACTTTAATCATTAGTGGAGCTTTATATAGGTACACTTTCCAGAGAGTGACTAGAATAGCTCTGAATGAGAACAGTGGCAATCAATCACTGCTGCAAACTCCTATATGAAAACCCAAAATGATCCATGCGGGGGGAAAAATGGACACAAAATTAGATTCGCTCATTTTTCAATCAACCTTTCTTTTATTCAGGAGGCGATTAAGGGGGAAACCGTGCTCACAGCAGGCTGACGAGGAAAACGCCGGACTTCCTGCAGCTGTCAGAAAGAAGCTGATGGCTCCTGCACTCAATTCCCCCGGCTCCCCTAAACAAGATCATATTTAGAACAGATTTAGGAGGCCTGAGCTGATGTATCACGGCGTAAATCACACCAACTGTCCAATCAGGCTCACACCCCGGTATAATACAACCAACCATAAATATAAAAAGAGCTTGAAGTGACGCCGAGACGTCCAGGACTCAGGCGTCAAGGGCTGCAGATCTCCAAACCTGTAGAGCTCTGCGTTTTAAATACACATGCAGATGAAACAAATTATAACAACTGTCAGATTAGTGTGCTGTGTAATGAGGCTTTAACTCTGAGGAGGTCTGTTTGTAGGAGATTAAAATCCTCCACCTTTTTCTCTGCAGCTGAAGGAAAACATGGCTGAGTGGACAGTCAGGAGTCGGATGTACAAACACACAAATAGACTGACTTTATCAAACCATTTTTAAATCCCTTAAATGTTTGATACGATCATGGCAGCTCAATGAGTCAGGGAGAGGATCAGCAGATTTAACCCTGGATCTATTTAACTCAGCACAATCCCAGATGATCATCTGGGCCGAACTGTCACCAACCACACTCTACCTCAGATTAGTTTTTCACGCAGTGCTAATCTTCCATACTCAAAACAACTCCTTTATTTTGGGTTTGGTTTAAGATGACAAGCAGATCTAATCCTTCCTTAAGAATAAGAAATCAGAGGATCTCCTGCAGAGCAAGAATACAAACGCTACTCTTGTTGACACTGAATGTTCCTCTCTTTGCAGCTAAATCAAAAGATTACGGGTCCTTTTTTTATTGTACCTGACGTCGACACTTTGGCAGATCAGCTTTGGATTTACAACAGAGGAGTCTGCCTTTATGAGACAAAAAGTGTCTGGAGTTCATAAAGGGATATGACTTTACAGCCGGTGTAATAAACGTACCGGCACGTCAGAGTCTGAAACAGATGTGATGACACAGCAGCTTCTGACAGCCTTTTAATTCTCTCTAAATCTGACTTTGTATCCATCGCACTGTAGTCTGCACCGACTCAGCAAACGAGCATCATGTCCTTCAACTAACAGCAGATCACATCACGACCGAACAGTGGACGAATTAGCACGACAGGAGTCAGTTTGTTTAAAAGGAGCAGGTTAAAAACACAAATTTAAAAGCAATGAGGGCTGCGTGTTTGAAAATTTAATACATGAAAATATGTGAATGAAGCAGAAGGTCAATTTATTCTCAGACGATAAAAACGTAGGGTCTGATTCACAGAAGGATTGTGTAGCTTTTGCACCTGCTAAACCTGTGCAAGTGAGTGAAAAGGAGTGGACACACAAAGAGTTAAATGCTCCCCTAACTGCGCTGCAGCGCAAACAGCGAGTTGGTGGTAACTGCGCCGCAGTATTTGCAAGAGATTTCTCCAATCAGGGAGGAAGCTATGTTTTAAACGCTGAAACTCATATCACATGTTAAAGTCTTTATATGTGATGTTTTGATCCAGCAGATGTCGCCCTTGAGCACCAGCATGAAACCAAAACAACTCGCGGTGCATGGTTGTGTTAGCATGCTAATGCTAGCGATCTTTATTATGCTCGTATCTTCACACTGCATGGAAATTTACCTGAAATTAGCGTGATCTAGAAACACAGTTAAGCAGTGAGTACAGTATGTTATTCTTCTTTTCTCTAGTCCCTCAATTAAACAACTTTTATACACGAGGGGATGAGTTGGCCGGCCGTCCCGGCGATGTAAACAAAGTGAAGATAGGACTCTGAAAACATCACAGACAGTGGGACTCGGGTGTTACACCCATTGTAGACAGTCATGACTCACAGAGTTATTTTCAGAGGATATACTTGATTTCTATTATAGTTAAGTGTGAAAATCGCATATAAAGCCTTAAGAGTGCGTCCTCTTGATAAAGTGTGAAAAATTTCCGAGCTCATCGTCTTTATGAGGACAGAACTGAGCTCCGTCAGCATTAGAAAGCAGCTCTGTGCAGAGTGAAGGTGCAGACGGCTTCTCTCCACATTCATACACAAAACAAAGGAAAACTGCACGGAACACCTTGTGGATGTGTTTGTGTGTAAATATC
Source organism: Labrus bergylta (assembly GCF_963930695.1). Taxonomy (NCBI): domain Eukaryota; kingdom Metazoa; phylum Chordata; class Actinopteri; order Labriformes; family Labridae; genus Labrus; species Labrus bergylta. The sequence goes on along the minus strand of NC_089198.1, from coordinate 3,583,036 downwards.
ATGAGCGCGGTATGCTTTATGAATTAGACCCTGACACGAACCATACAGGGGGAGAAAACAATGAACAATTTTATGGAGATAAAAGCGAAACAGACCCTCAGTGTTTCTTCTCACAAACTGTGGAGGCCAACATCAGAATGAATCAGCAAAAACACAGTTGTGACTATATCTCTGTGATGGAGAAAGTTGCTGTGCTGCGGTCTGACCTATAAACCTCCAGCTTCAATCTGAGAAGAGGAGAGGAGTCTAAATGTGTGCCGCTGCCCTTTAGGAAGTAAAGAACCCTGAGTTAATGCATCATCGGTTGGAAAGTTCAGAGAGAGCAGCACAAAACTGAGCGGATGAAAAACTTGTTTTGTCTGATCCTAAAGGTTACCAACTACTCTTTTAAAATCTCCACAGCGTACCTTTCCTTTGACGCTCACTCTGGCGTACGTCGGCTGGATGTCCACGTCCATCAGAGAGGTGTCCATGTGTCTGTGAGGGGAGAGGAGGGTGGAGGTCCGTGTTAGCTTAAGGACATGCGTGAAAGGTGAAAGCGTGTTTGTAGTTTACATGAAACAGGTTTGCAGATGGAGAATTAGGGTTTAAGACATGAAGCAGAGCAGAAGAGGAGCAGCACTTTCAAAAGTAGCCAACTAAAAATATGTAGTGAGTGAAATGATAAAGTGAGCTTACTATCTGATCAGACATTAAGGAAACATGCTATGTTGAAGTGCTGGCTTCTCTGACAACAATGCAGCAGCCAGTATGTCCTCCTTCTAACTTTAGATTCTGCTCCTGAATGCTCTGGATTTGTTTGGACCAGAGAAGGTAGGCGCTTTTAAGACACGCCCCCACACAGCCGTTTTGGACGCCCCTCAGTTTGCCAGATATGAGAGCAGTTATCAGGTCAACAGGTGTTGCAGCGATGGAAGCGGTCAAGAGAAGTGGTTCAGATAGAAGTGATTGTACCCGACCTAAAAAGCCTCTGCATGTTTCTAATAAGCTCCACGAGCAGAAACGTGCTCAAACTAGGATCAATATTGGAGATGCTTTTGAAAAATGGAGAGAGGTTAGAACACAGAAAGGTTTACAGACCCATGCAGAGCTGGAGAAACACTGAAGCTTCAGAGTCCACCACATGGTGACCTGAGTGAGGGGGGGGGGGGGACAGCTCTCTACGATGTTTAGAATTTGGACTGCAGTACCCATTTTAAACACTAGGAGTCAGAGTTAGATACTGCTCCTTTAATCTAATTATACGTTACAAGTTTAAAGATTTAAGACGTGACTCCGGTTACACAAGTACAATTGTGTAAAATCCTGAAGATTAGAAGCTCTGTTTAAAGAGTAATTCAAAAAATATGTACATTTGAAAGTCTTCAGGCATATGATTAATAACTCAAACTTCTGATTGGTCAGGGCTCATCGTTGGTACCTGTACACTCCCAGGTCTAAAACTATCATGTTGTTTTCTTCGTCTTCAGTCAGAGAGAAGTCCAGTCTGTAAACACAAACAGAAAGGAATAAAACAGACATGAAACAAAAACTCAGAACACTGCAGCAGAAGAACTTTGATAGTGATATATTTGAGCGTTGTGAAGCCATTTCTTTGTGTGTTATTGAATGCATCATTTGTTAAAAGACTCTCTTCTCTCTTCAGGAAGGGAAAAGAGGTGTGTGACCAACTTCAACGCCAATAAGTTTTAAGGCCCTGACCTCCTATCATAACCCCCCCCGTCCTGTCTCTGTGCTGGAGTACTAAATCACATAAAGGAAACAGTCCAGACCTGAGTGTGTCCTCAGCTCAGATTACAAATGAGATCAGTCGTGTTTCGAGGCCTCGACCTCCGTGGCCTCGCTCTGGATATAAACCTCTGGCTATTGGAGGGAGACCGGGATGCCCCACAGCACGCCAATCCACTGTGAGACATGAAAACCCGAAGGCCGATAATAAAGCAATCACACCTGGTGGCTCGCTGTCTGAGGCGTGTGGTCACTTACAGGAGGAAGTAATAAAAAGGTCGAAAAGAAGAAATCATTACAGCTTTGACGAAGTGTGAGGGAAACTAGGGTCGTTGTTTTCTTTATTGTTTTGTTCCCACGACAAATTGAAGCAGTTGATTGGATGTGTTCTGTCGTCGCTCTGAACAAAACTACAACCAATTACGTTGCTTTCTTTTGTGTTCACCGCTGCAGCAGCGTGTAGGGTTTCCCTCCCGTTTAATCTAAGACTGCAACAACCACGGTGAGATCTGACCAGCGCTGAAGTTTGTAGAAAGAATCTTTGTTTTTTCTTATTTACAGATCGAGTTTGGTGATTTTTTTTGTTTTTTCCAGCGAATGTGTTTTTGTTTACTTCGGCTCGTTGACGTTCATGACTCGTCCATCGGCGGTGATCAGCGTCCTTGGGGCCTTCGGCTTCTTCTCTTTCTCTCTGCAGATACACAAGGAAGCATTAGAGAAGAGATTGTAGTGAGTGTGTGTGTGTGTGTGTGTGTGTGTGTGTGTGTGTGTGTGCGTGCGTGCGTGTGTGTGTGCGTGTGTGTGCGTGTGCAGACCGACAGATGACAAAGAGAGTTATGAAGACTTTGGGGTGAAGGAGAGAGCAGCGTCTCCTCTTGGACCATCTTTAAAGAGATACACAACAGATATTGTGCTTGTACGCCACACACACTTACACACACAGTCACACACAGACACACACTTACACACTGAGACAGTACACACACTTTAAATAAGCTCTGCCTCTCCACAGCTTTTACAATCTGAAGCACTGAGACACTGAGAAAGGTTCATAAAAACAGTAAGAACTGCCCTGGATCCCTCTGATGAAATGCTCCTTATGATGTGAAATAGTAACACATCTGTCTTCCTTCAGACTGTGTTTGAATCAGTTCTTTAATTCATTTATCAGACGCTTTTATCCAAAGCAACAAACATCAGAGAGCCAGTGAGTGCAAACAAACAGCTCTAAGTCTGATCGGACCAAGCTCTGTTTAAAAATGAAGTCAATGCTGAAGTGTAAAAATCCTGCAGTTCCTGGAGTGTCCACTAGAGGCTGGCTGCAGGAACACAGGAAGTCACATACACACCCATTCTAAAAAGCCTGTTTTTACAGCAGAGATTAAAATGTTTACAGCCTGGTTAAAAAAAACTAAATAGGTCTGATAGTTATTGTCATCACTGGCACACACTGTACGGGGGGTGAATTTTTTTAAAACGGCTTAGTTTTGATTTTATGAACGATACGTGTTATCCATAGTTAGGCGTGTAGGTAACATGATTGACAGGTGGGCGCGGTGTAACGGTTTGTCAGGAGGTTTAAAACCCGCCTCAGCTCCAGCTCTCAGCCTGTCGTTAGGTTGACTGAAAGTTAGACTGAGACAGCATTTCCAACATGGAGACCGCCATCGATGGGACTCCAGCGCCCCCTGCAGGAAGAGACGGGGACGTCACTCAGGCTTCAAACATTAATATTTACAGTCTATGGATTGGACACACAGGTGCAGACAGGAAGTGACCAGAGGCAAAGCACAACATCGGCAGCTGTTCTTACCAGTTCTGATCAGCATCAAAACCATCCTAAATATAATCATCATCATTAAGTGTGTAGGTGTTCATAAAGAGCTGGGTCTTTAGCTTTTTCTTAAAGGTGCAGAGGGACTCTGCAGATTGAATGGAGTTTTTTAGTTTGTTCCACCACTGGGGGGGCGACAGAGGAGAAGAGTCTAGTCAGAGACTTAGGACCCTGTTGTGAAGGTTGACGGGCGGGAGTGTAGACCTGGATGAGAGAGTTCAGGTAAGGAGGAGGAGCAGGGTTTTAAATTTGATGCGAGCAGTAACTGGGAGCCAGTGGAGGGAGATGGGCTGTTTTGGGGTGAATCGGATTTCACTGTCGATGTCGTCTGTGTTTATGAAGTCTTCTGTGCACTCCTGCTGCAAAACAAATGATGTCCCCTTGTGGAGACAGTGAAGAGAATCTGAATGTGAATCTACCTTAAATATGGTCTGGATTACAAAGGGTGTGAGATGTCTGTCCAGCTTCACTGTGTCACTGTGTGACTCTCAACATGGATGACCGTTGTGGTAATAGAACCCAGGAAGTGTTGTCTCCCCGCACAGCTCCACAGCACCACTTACAACTCATTACAGGTGTCTCTGCAGCCCGTGGCTCTAATGAAAACTGGAGCCCGACATCCTTGAGGTCAGCAGATTGAAGGTTCCTCTCAGTGGCAGATTTACAGCTTCGGGGGTCGTGATGGCTGACCCTCCACAGAGTGCTAAACACTCGCTGCCTCGCTCGCCGAAACTCATTCATCCACTGCTCAGTGGGCTTAATGGATGGACGTGTGAGTGTGTGCTTCCCGGGCCTGTGCGTCTGTCACAGCCTGGCGACTGGTTTACAGCAGGTAGGGACGAGAACACGGTCAATCATTCGTCTCAGAGGGGGCGTTACTCGAAAACCAAGTCGTGTAATTTCATCCAGGCGAGCCGCACAGAGACTAAACATTTTGATGATCTTTTGTCAACACTCATTTGGATTGGATTAAAGATTAATCTTCTGAACCAGTCAAAAGCTTTCAATGATTTGGACCTCAGAGTCGAACCAGACATCTTCGGGGGAGAGGGGAGAGGAGAGAGAGGAGAGGAGAGAGGAGAGGAGAGGAGAGAGGAGAGGAGAGGAGAGGGGAGAGGGGAGAGGGGAGAGGGGAGAGGGGAGAGAGGAGAGAGGAGAGGAGAGGAGAGAGGAGAGAGGAGAGAGGAGAGAGGAGAGGAGGGGAGAGAGGAGAGGAGAGAGGAGAGGAGAGGGGAACAATCGTGCTGAATGTGAAAACGCCCTGGGACTTTCATTTTTGTTGCCGTGGTATCGAAACACATTGTCATTGTTTACTTTTCTTAAGTTTCTTATTTGGGGCGCTGGTGGCTCAGTGGTTAGAGCGCGTGCCCCATGTATGGAGGCTGTGGTCCTCCAAGCGGGCAGCCCAGGTTCAAATCTGACCTGTGGCTCCTTTCCTGCATGTCACTCCCCACTCTCTCTCTCTCTCCCTGATTTCACTCTCTCTCCTCTGTCCTATCTCTCCAATTACAGGCACAAAAAGCCCAAAAAACTAATCTTTAAGTTTTTTTTTTTTATTTTTTTCTCTCCTGACAACCCAAAGAGGGACATTACCAAAAACGTACAATCCGATCCGTTCTATTTTGGCGTTCATCACTCAGATTGAGCTCGAGCAGCGGGCTGGGGGTAATGAAGCGTCTCAACACATGATCGGAGTCCCATTTCCATCCAGAGATTGTGACCATTCAGCTGATCGTCATATTTCAGGTTTGGTTTCATTCTGGGAAAAAAACATGAAGACTGTCAGACAAAGTGTGTGCATGTGTGTGTGTGTGTGTGTGTGTGTGTGTGTGTGTGTGTGTGTGTGTGTGTGTGTGTGTGTGTGTGTGTGTGTGTGTGTGTGTGTCGGTGGGTGAGAGAGAGGCTGAGTATCCACTTCAGAAGATCGAACCAGAAAACAAGCATCTCCATCACTTTGCCTCCCACCTCAAACAGCGCGTGCCCCGCCTCCAGCTCATCCCAAGGTCACAGTGCGGCCCTCTGCGCTGTGAAGTCTTTTTCTGTCAAAGGGGGGGGTGTGACAGGGCGTCTATCAAACCGCTGAGTCATGGAGACATCAGTGGTGACAGCTCCTCTGCTGGTTTTTATGAGGAGTCCAGAGCTGAGGACGATGTGTTCAGACAGCTTTCTGTACAAACTCTGCAGAGAAGATTCATCCACAGAGCTACAACCGAGGCACAGAAGACTTCCAGGCAACAGACTGCAGAGCCTCTGTTTGGACCAGGACCACCCTCCAGCACCGTACACTCCTGTCAGTGAGTGTTACAGACAGTTGTGTGGTATTTTTTAGTGTAGGATGAAAGCTTAAATGCAATAATCTGATACTGAAACTTTTAAGTAAATTAGTTTATTGATAATGAAAAGGTATACAAGTTGCAGCTTTGCAGGTTTTCTAAGTAGTAACACTTCTGATCTGGTTGTTCACACATGCACCTCACAGCGGGAGACTATCCCTGTCAGACAAGGTAAGGTAAGACGAAGCAGCAGAGTCCTCTATACGACTCTATAATGAGAGTATCTCTATCAATGCTGCATGTAGTTGAAGAGAATCTCAATCTGAACTAAAGAGTGGAGAAGAACATCCTGGAGAACAGGAAACATGCAGCAGCAGGTTGATTAGAGCACGGAGATGGTAGAGGTGGCGTGCAGACAGTCTATGGTCGTGCAGCAAGGGTCTCCACCCCCTCCCACTGGCCCCTCCCACTGGCCCCTCCCACTGGCTCCAGGTGAATTCTCCTGATTATATCCTGCTGCGTTCTCACATCAGCTCACCCTGACTTTCTGCAGAATAAATTACTAGCAGGAGAAACTCCTGGAGTGAAAGTTTGCATTCACACATGCAGCTCTATCTGAAAAGTTTTGTGCCAGTTTGAAAGCTTTATGTTTCTACATAAATCTTAAATTATCTGCACGTGTCCACAAAGCATAATTCTATTCCATCACTCATTCATTAACAGCCATAAAACGCTTTATTTAAACATTTTCTCACGTAGGAACCCTTCATGCAAATATCCACCCGCCCGTCTCATCCCTGCACAACAATGATTTACTATCAGCCTGTCGGCGTCCCTCCACCTTAAAGCCACGCTGTGTTTTGAAGTTTCAGTCGTGCACGCTGCAGGTTAGTTCCCGCTGCTTGTCTGCTGTTAACCTCCCTCTCAGAGACAAAAACGCAGCAGCCATTAAACACAGAGGCGGTCTCCTGGTTGACCTTATCGCAAAATTTCCCACCTCAGGAGCAGGAAATTCATCTTTCCTGACAATCCAGTGACTGCATGACTGCATGCATCAAGTCAGCGCCACTCTGACAGCCGCGCGCGCGGGGGGGGAGACGATAAAAACGGCAACACCATATCAGGCTGATTTTCTGCTTGGACAGCATGCAGGCCTGGGATGTTTTTTTGTGATATGGATTAGAAGGCAGACTGTCACCGGTTGGCTTCTTAGACATCACAATGGATTTCTCTAAATAGGGTTTATCCTGACGTCTTATCAACAGAGGGGTTTCAACGGGCTCCACGGGGAGTTATTTCATTTCAAGTACATAAAAATACAGAGTCGGAGTGAAGCATGTGTGTGGAAAAAAAGATCTTCATTCAACTCACATGAAAGTGTTGACACATGACTCTTCCCTTTTGACGAGCGTCAGAAAAGCTCACTGACTAACACAACACGAGTGCTGAAATAGCTCCGGGCCGAGGTTTCCTGTGGGCAGGGGATTTAGCAGCGGTGGGAGCTCTAACACAGCAGGATACTTGTACGCTATTCGTCATACGCAAGCGCCGCTTTTGTGAGCGTGTGGCCCGGGGTGTTATGAAAGCTGAACGCAGTGAGTCAGCGATATGTTCACGGTCACGGGTCAGCAGAGTGATTACAAACAACAACAAAAAAGGATAGGTGGCAACATGCCTTGCCAAGAATTGCCAGAAACAAAAACCCAAAAATGAAAAATAAACAGAAAGTAAGCAGAGGTTGAAAGAGATTTTCACTGTTGGAGCCTCAGTGGACTCGGGTCCAAACAAAAGCCCCCTTTCACATGCACCGCGCTCCTGAACTTAGCAGCAACCTCCGCTGTTTCAAAATGAAGCCAATGCAGAAGTGCAAAAAGTGTCCACTTGAAGCTGTCTCCAGAAGTGAGTCAATCCCCATAGAGCCCCATGTTAACATGTCCAACTTTACAGCAGAAATAAACATGTTTACAGCCTGGTAGAAAACTGCCTTAGGTCTGTGTAGCTTCTGTCTGACAACTAAACATTAAAGGTCACATCTCCTCCTCCTCCTCTTCAGTTTAAAGAAGTCTCAGAGCTCCTCAAAACATGTGTGTGAAGTTTCTTGTTCTAAATCCACTCTGATCCTGTATTTGATCATGTCTATAAACCCCTCTATTTCAGCCCTGCTCAGAACAGGCTGTTTCTGTGTCTGTACCTTTAAATATGTAAATGAGCTGTGTCTGACCACGCCCCCTCTCTGGAAGGGTCTTGGGTGTACTCAGTGCTTTCTCGCTCCATGTCCTATTGTTTATGGTGAGAAGGCAGACTCGGAGGGCAGAACAAACACCTAACTAGCGTGCGTTAGCTTGCAGTGTAGGTACGAGCAGTGAATATACACACTGCGTCCTGCAGCATTGAGTGTGTGCTTCTAGGGGTGATGGGCCCAGGAGGAGGGGCCCAGTTTGAATGTTTTTCAACGAAAAATGCTACTGACTCCACCTTCAAGTTTTAGAGGGAGTTTTTTTAGGCGCCCTAAGGTCTAAAAGGTTTAATAATCCGACCCAGCAGGAAGGTTTATCCTGCTGTGTGTATCACAGAGCCTCTCCCCCGTCACAGTGCTCTTGGACAGAGTTGAACCCCCTCACTGACCCTGAAGCCTCAGCAGATCTGGACGAGCGTAGGAGGCCACATGTATTATTTATGCTAGATGTATTACATGTCAGGTTTATTTGGATGGTCTTTAATCACAGTTACTTGGCTGGCCTCAGAACGCCCACGTCGATGAAGAATTGAGGACGGCACAATGCAGAAAAAACAAAAATGACACTCTCAGACCTCAGACCTTTAACAGGCTTAAAATCTGTGACAACAAGCCAAACGTTAAAAAGACAAACAGCCGTAAACAATAAAGAAGGAAACCATCAGAGGGAGGAGTCCTTCAAGGATGCCGAGGACAGGCTGAGAGAGATTTATAACTCTAACTGGTTACTAAAATCCTGAGAGAAGATGCACAACACCATGCACTGTTAAACCCTTACATAACTTTGTTATTTTCTCTTAAAACCGGACTGAAGAAAGATACAAACCTGCTTTAACACAATAATGTTTCACTAAAGCCGACAGAGACGAATCGATGAAAGGTGAAAACAGAAGTCTGTTCAAATTCTGATTGATCCCCTCCTTGTGAGCAAAGTGTGACCACTTACAGTTGTTTTTGTCCCGGACAGGCTCAGATTGTTATTCTTAGTGTCTGACAACATTACAGAAAGGAGATTGAATACACAGAGACAGATCTAGTTAGACCAGAGAAGGTAGGCCGTTTTGGACGCCCCTCGGTTTGTCAGATATGAGAGCAGTTATCAGGTCAACAGGTGTTGCAGCGATGGAAGCGGTCAAGAGAAGTGGTTCAGATAGAAGTGATTGTACCCGACCTAAAAAGCCTCTGCATGTTTCTAATAAGCTCCACGAGCAGAAACGTGCTCAAACTAGGATCAATATTGGAGATGCTTTTGAAAAATGGAGAGAGGTTCACACACAGCCAATTAACGCCCCGGCAAGAGGGTCACCTTAAGGGTGAGCTCTAATTAGTGGCATGGAGGGATAATTAATTAGGCTTTAACAAACGCTTTGACGACTCACTCCCAACTAGCCCGACTTAAATGTGATTGGCTCAGGAGGCCAGCGAACAAATGTTTAAAACTATGCTGTGGAATATTTCCAGTTCCATAAAAACTCTGTTAAGTTTTTAACTTAACACAGTGGTGACCGAGCCGACTGATGAAAGCCTACAGCATTTGTAATCATCTTCAGATCAACTAACTGTTTGTGTCCCCATATACTCCTGACAGGGACGTGCCCAGACTTTTTTGAATGACTTGTGGACACACGCATGCAAACAAATGACATTTTTTCACCCCTTCTATCCCCACTGATGAGATGTACTTGCAAAGCCGTTTGGATATTTTCAGGACTGCATCGGATATACTCCTGACCTCGCTGTTCACACATGCACCTCACACATCAGCTCACTCTGACTTTCTGCAGAATAAATACGAGGAGGCTGGAGGGGAAACTCCGGGTGAAGAATGAGTAATAAATTTGGTTGTTTGCGTTCACACATGTAGCTCCTCCTGGAAATATCAGGAGTTTTGAAGTGTGAAAGCACTAAACTAAAACTAGAATATACATCTTCTTAGCTTGCCTCTTTAGGGCCTCAAAAAAAAAAGATGTATGTGCAAAGTCACAAATTAAAAAAATTGCAAACCGTTTTACACTGTTTAACTTGAAAAAATAAATGTATTGGCAAGTACGTCCATTGCAACACAGAGCTTTTGCTCAGATTTTTTTTATGGAAAGTATGTATAAGAAAACTAACAGCAGACTGTAGGAAACATCCAGAATAGTTGATTTGTACTTAAGTCCTGCCTCTCATCGATTTGGATTTTGGGGGTGGCCAATCAGATTTCAAGGGGGGGCCATGCCACCCCTGTGGACTCGCCCCTGATTCCTGGCTTTTGCAAAACCCAGCAGTGGTTAAATCCCTTATTTCTTTGTTTTTGTCTGTAATAATTAGTGTTTTAATATTTCAAGAAACCTTTATTTAAAGCACCTTTTTCCCCATTTACAATCCTCTCTCGTAATGCTCTTGTAGTTTAAACAGCCTCCTCTTCAGACGGGACAAATTTCTGCCAGCAAACCTTCCAGCTCGGATATCCCAATATCAGAAAAATAAATAAATAGAACTTCACACCCGTCCTGTGTTAACATCGTCCCTCAAGTAAATCACAAACACAGAAACATCAATACCTGCTTCTGTCGGCTCATTTAACGACTGTAGCAACATCTGTAAATAAAAATGTACACTTCTCTCTGACGACCTGGTGCTTTGAGAAGAATCAGCATTCTGCGTCCTCAACATCACAGACATGAACGTCAGCATCTATTGAGCCCTGAAGCACTAAATGCTCCCTTTGTGCCTCATACATGTCACCCGGTGATGAGTGTGTTGAAGTGTGTGAGGCAGCCGTCACGTTTAACCTTCACAGTCTCATGTTCATGTGTGTTTTTATAACAACAGCATATCTGAAGCCTTCTTTTGACGACTCACAGCTCATGACAGTCAAAAGTCCAGGATTTTTAAATGCTAGAATATTACATAAGACTCAACTCGCCGCTTGATGGTCGTATACCCACTTGTTCCAATTTTTCTCCTGGACCTCTCCACCGCCTTCTTTTAGTTGACGTAGCCTCAATGAATGCACCTGATTGGATAAACGCGCGGCTAGTACGGGAGGTCCATGGACTTGCATAGAATAGAGCTCTGGCCTATTCTTTTCCGGTACGGATACCCTGTGAGGTGAAGTTCTGTAACTTTTAGGGCATTTTTTCCCCGGCATTTGTTGGATGTTTAGCTTGGAAGAACTCAATTAAGTTTTTCTATGCGATTTTTTGATCCAGCAGATGTCGCCCTTGAGCACCAACATGAAACCAAAACAACCCGTGGTGCATTGTTGTGTTAGCATGCTAATGCTAGCGATCTTTATTATGCTGGTATCTTCACACTGCATGTAAATTTACCTGAAATGAGCGTGATCTAGAAACACAGTTAAGCAGTGAGTACAGTATGTTATTCTTCTTTTCTCTAGTCCCTCAATTAAACAACTTTTATACACGAGGGGAGGAGTCAGCCGGCCGTCCTGGCGATGTAAACAAACTGAAGATAGGACTCTGAAAACTCTGAAAACATCACAGACAGTGGGACTCGGGTGTTACACCCATTGTAGACAGTCATGACTCACAGAGTTATTTTCAGAGGATATACCGTATTGGTCTTTTTTCCCCATCAAAATAGGTCCGAAAAAGTCGGGTCGTCTTATATTCGGGGTCTAGTATTCAGAGCGCAGCTCTAATTGTTCGCCTGTCCCTTTAAATGTCAACACACATGACGCGCTCTGGGAGGAGCAGGGGAGCGATGACAGTGAGAGAGAACACAGCGGGGCGGAGGACGTGTGTGAGGAATAGGAGACATCGGAGGAGAAGTTTGGCGAGCTTTAGTTTAGTTTAGTTATAGATGTGGCCTGTATTTTCTCTCTTATTTAAAAATGTTGATAATATTGCTTGATTTTAATGTTGAATCATACTGTACAGATTTTGACCTTGTGAAAAACTTTGTTTTGAAAAGTGCCGTAGCATATAACGATAAATAGGCCTACGTTTATTATTGTTATCATTATTACAACAACAGGTGTTTCAATGTGTTTTTAATATTGGGGAGCGATGAGAGTGAGAGTGAACACAGCGGGACACAGTGTGTGTGTGTGTGTGTGTGTGTGTGTGTGTGTGTGTGTGTGTGTGTGTGTGTGTGTGTGTGTGTGTGTGTGTGTGTGTGTGTGTGTGTGTGTGTGTGTGTGTGTGAGGAATAGGAGACATCGGAGGAGAAGTTTGGAGAGTTTTAGTTTAGCGGTAGTTTAGTTAAAAACGTTGCCTGTATTTCCTGTTATTTCAAAATGTTAAAAACATGTTGATAATATTGTTTGATTGTTAATCGATTTTAATGTTGAATCATACTGTACATAGTTCGCCCTTGTGAAACACTTTGTTTTGAAAAGTGCCGTAGGCCTATACCGATAAATACGGTATGTTAATTATTATTATAATTATTAATACATCAGGTGTTTAATTCAATGTGTTTTTAATATTGTTATTTTCAAATAAAATGAAGTTCTTTAAAAAAAGTTCTTTATAAAAACAAGATCTGCTCTGCAAATCTTTTTTTTCTAAATATGAGTGTTGAAAAACGGGGGTCGTCTTATAATCAGGGTCGTCTTATATTCGGACCAATACGGTACTTGATTTCTACATTTCAGTGTGAAAAATCACATACAAAGCCTTTAAACTTCTACAGAGTAGTAGTCTACTGAGCTTTTTTTGGGAGTCCAATATTTTTCTAGTGAGGTATTTTGACTAATTGAACAAATCCAGGTCCATCTTCTGGCTTAGCCTGGATTTCTCTGATCCGACAGATTCTCGAAGTTTTTTCAAACAAAAAATCGCAAAGATATCTGAAAGATCGAAAAGAAGAAGCCCACAAGATGTTCGGCTAGATTCCTGGCTCCAGTGTTGGTTCATTGCTCCAGGACAATAACGAGAGACAGAGAAACACAGTCGTCAAACGACAGGGTTTTAAATGTTCAGAGCAAAAGTCCAGCTCAGGTTGTGAGAATCATCACAGTCTGTAAATCATTCAGGGTAATTGGTCTCCTCCAGCTTACCGGACAGATTCATTAAAGTTACAAACATAACGTCTTCAGTGACGCTCTGGACCTGCTCACATGTCTTACAGATTATTCTCTGCTGCTGTCCCGACCCTGACAACGTCTCATTAACCCGACAGATGAACCTGTGAGAGGGGCTTCATCTGTCCGGTTAAGTGATGTGTCAAAACATGAAACTTATGTCCCATTGTTGCTGTTGGACGGAAAACAAATTACCTCGCCCGGGGTCGATAAAGCGACTCATTGATTGAATTTTTTTCCCCAGGTGATCGAATGTTTCCTTAAATTACCTTTCTGAATGTCTGAGGTGAAGAGTTTCAAACTCAGACCAAAAGGGGGTGCAGAGGGTCTGAAGTCAAGAGTTTCATACTCAGACCAAAAGGGGGTGCAGAGGGTCTGAAGTCAAGAGTTTCATACTCAGACCAAAAGGGGGTGCAGAGGGTCTGTAGTCAAGAGTTTCATACTCAGAACAAAAGGGTGTGCAGAGGGTCTGAAGTCAAGAGTTTCATACTCAGAACAAAAGGGTGTGCAGAGGGTCTGTAGTCAAGAGTTTCATACTCAGACCAAAAGGGGGTGCAGAGGGTCTGAAGTCAAGAGTTTCATACTCAGAACAAAAGGGTGTGCAGAGGGTCTGAAGTCAAGAGTTTCATACTCAGAACAAAAGCTGGCTCTAACTGAGTCTGTCCGCTCATTGGACCAGCTTCAGCATCATGATGGTTGATGTAACAGTGACACCTGGTGGCTGAAACAGTGAACTACAACCAAACCATCAAACAGAGAATAATGTTAAGTTGTTTTCAGCAGTTCAATTGGATTTCAGTCCACGTCACATCCAGTGACCCTGAGATATTTTTTGGACTTGTGAAGCTTTTATCTCTCTCCACATGCACAAGTTTGTTTTATTATTTTTTTTACTCGTATTTTAGATGTCGTATATTTGACGTCGAAGGTGGCAGCAAGCTGTGGTCAACAAGTTCTACATGTAACAAGTCGGGCTGCACAATAAATCTCAATGGCGTCGTTATCTCCATAAACACATTGCAAACGTCAACGAATAAATAAAAGTATAAATATTTCTCACTCAGTTTGTGCACATTGGACTGTACAGGTGTGACGGCCATGCTGTCGGTTCAAGCTCCGGCTAACTATCAGATACGGATTAATTGGTGCCAAATTAGCGGTTTAAAATGATTTATTTGGGCTTCAGGAGAAGCTTGTTGAACATAAGTATTGTGTAAACAGGGGCGTGTCCAAAGGGGGGGCGAGGGGTGGCATGCCCCCCCCTAAAAATCTTTTTGGCCACCCCAGTCGCCACCCCAAAAATCCTAAACTGTGGTTGACCATTTTCTGTGTCAGAGGTTAAAAGCAGCTATGAGGTGGTAGATATTATTGGTGGAGTTAGAAAGGGTAAACAACTGAAATGTATGTGTGTAAGATTGTGAGCTCATCACACTTCAGGCCACCCCCACATAAGTCGGAGACCCTGTTGGCCCACCCGAGTCAAAAAAAAGTCTGGACACGCCCCTGTGTGTAACTAACGGGCTAACGGGCATGCTTTAATATGTGTTCATTCACCGCACTTCATTTGGTTATCGAAATACCAAACAAAGGAATCCCACACTGTAGAGTTTCTAATATCCTGCAGGAAGACTCATTTTGGGAGTAAAATTACCGTTTTTAATCAATGGATTGTTTAGGTCTCTTTCCATGCAGGTGTTGAAAGGTGCACTGAGCTCATACATACGGGTTTGTGTCCCTATTTGGAGATTTGAAAACATGGTCACCCTAGTTTAAGATGCTCTCTGACACCAACCCTGTGCAGGATCTTTAAGTCTGATTGGAAAAACGAACTCCCCTTTGGAACGTAGAATTTGAAAAACAGTCCTTAACTTCGGTGTGTGAAAGTCAGGAGCACTTACTTCTCCTTTGCCCTCTTCTTCTCCTCCAGGTGGCGGTGAGCCTCCAGGCGAGATTCAGGGGTGAATGAACACGGCGTGTGCCAGAACTCTCTCTCCCGCTGCTCTTCTTCCAGGTCGGGGTTCACCTTTTTCATGTTCTCCTCCGCCTCCTGGTTCTCCTTGTTCTCCTCCAACGCCGGACTACAGAGACAGAGAACACGGCTTCACTGTGACACTTCAAGCCGAGGTCGTAAAGTAACGTCCCTCAGAGAATTCAATTTGATCCACTGCGACAGAGGAAGATCTCTTTATTACATTCACTGCAAAAGAAAATGCTGAAATATGAGGAAATATCTCGGTGCACTAACTTTAATCCACAGTCACTTGAATAGTGCAGATAAACATCTTATATCGAGACATCAGAAGTAAAAACTGAGGCCTTGTGTGCTCTTGATCATTAAAAAAAAGATCTGCCATAAGGGGTTTGCAATATTCACTATTTGAATCACTTTAAGACATTCAACAAGTGCATGTCATTTACTCCAGCCGCACATTTTTTTTGTTCCTTTATAAGAAATGCAGAGGTTATTTTTGTCTTGAACTGCAGAGTTTATCAGGACTTGTCAGATGAGAGAAGTTAAAATAAGTGTAATTAGATCTCTACCGGTAAACAAAGAGGTGAATCTTTAAATCCTTAAGGAAAGTGTGCCTGCTGGTCGCTAACAGTTTACACTTTGAAGTAGGACTGGGCCTGCAAATACAATCTGTTTAACACCAAACTGGATTTATGGTTTGAAATCATCCAGGTCTACACTCCCTCCCGCCCACTACGCTGAGCAAATGAAAGGCATCTGATCAAACCTTCACAACAGGACCATAACCCCTAAATTCCACCAGATGTGCGCATCAAAGAGACAGGAAGTCAGACAGCGAAACGACATTAAAACATCCGGTTTATTTTCAAAATAAAAGACTCCGCTCTGACAGTATGAGTGATTGTTGAAGTGTTTATAAGGGTTTTATATGGTTTTATACCACATGCATCGTTGCACATGATACCGTAATAACCAAGGGAATGCCTTTGTCTTTGTACTCAGCTGATCGGCGATGCTGCTCCGTGCTTTGCTCTGAGAACGCAGCCTGTGGGTGTTGACGGACGAGGGAGAACGGAGCCCTAACGGACCGGAGCAAACACACAATGCACAAGTCTCTGGTGGAAGTTCGGGGGTTAGTATTTTTACTGCACACGGCCTCCATGTAGCTGAATCAGAAGAGGAGGTGACAGTTTCCTACACTTCCCATAATGCAACACAATCCTCCCCCCCCCCCCAATGGAAGACTTCCAGCTCATAAAGAAAGTCCAAACACAGTGAGAGGAGGAGGTCCTGTTTGTACTCACACTGTGTTGTTGATGTCGGTGTACCAGCGTCCATCGCTGCCTGGCCTCCTCTCCTCGTTTCCTTTCTCCTCTCCTGCAGCCTTCCTCCGCGCCTCCTCTTTCTCCCTGGCTCTCGTCTTCAGGTACTCCCTCTCCTGCTCCCGGACTCTCCTCTTCACCTCCTCCAGTCCCTGAGAGGCTCGGATGCGCTCCGACCGGCTGATCTGCGTCCCGTCCAGGAACTGAAGGAGGAGGAATCATATGCTCGACATAATCAAGTGAATATCAGGAGAGATGAGTGTCTGACCACGCTACAGAGAGGAGAGGAAGGACTTTTTGTCAAAGAGGGAGATGAAACAAGAAGCTGTCACATCACTCTCCACAAACACGACGAACTCCATTCAGAAAGAAAACATACATTTTGACCTGACAGAACGCAGGAGCCGCCGCTCTACTCGTGCACTGAACGATTCATTTGTGTGTGTAACTTTGAGAATTTGGCTCCAACTAGGAGCTCAAAATCATTTTTTAGCTGAATGGTGGCAGACGATATTTATCTGGATAGCGTTGCTTTCCTGCAGAACAAAACACACCCAGCTTTGGATTTTGAGATGCAGGTGGATTTTGTTGTTGTTTTGCTCACAAAGAGAGAGAGAGAGAGAGAGAGAGAGAGAGAGAGAGAGAGAGAGGCGGAGCATAAATTATATCGACGTCAACGATATTGTCATAGCTGATATCTTGTATGGAAATATATCGATGTATCTTAAAAAAATTGAAAAATAGCCCATCCTATCTGGAAAACAGTGTTTGTTTGAAACACAAAACACACAATAAAAGCGGAACATCCATCCATTTTTCTTCTGCTTATCTGAGGTCAGGTCGCGGTGGCAGCAGGCGCATAACGTCAACCCAGACTTCCCTCTCCACAGCAACGTTTCCCAGCTCCTCCTGGGGGATTCCAAATCCTTCCCAGACTAGACGGGATATATAATCCCTCCAGCGAGCTCTGGGTCGACCCCGGGGGTCTCCTCCCAGTTGGGCGTGCCTGGAAAACCTCCAAAGGGAGGCGTCCAGGTGGCTCTGAGGCTGAGCCCAGACTCCCTCCGACAACTCCAGAGGTCAAAAAACTGCTTTTCTTAATGTCGTTTTGAGACTGTAAACAGAGCGATGTAACAGCTGTGTCTGGGTTTGATAAAAAGCACAACAGTCTCTCTCTCTGTAGGGGTCTTTTCTGTCATGTTGTCACACCACTTAAGAGTAACTAAATCTGAGCCGGTCAGCTGATTGGCTACCTTGAGTTGAGGCAGAGATGCCACCACATACTGCCTGTAGCCCTCAAACTCAGTGCAGGGGTTCCCCACCAGGAACAGCTCGGCCAGGTGGACGTTGCACTGCAGGGACTCCACGCTGCTCAGACGACCCACAAAGTTCACAGTCAGGTCCAACTTCTGAAGACTCTCACAGCCTGAAGACAGGGGAGAAAAAATCCAACGGGTAAAATGCTGCAAGTTTGTAGGATTTATAGATGACTGTGCAACTTCCATCTGAAACAGTCTTTAGGGAATCATCTCTGGAAAGTTTCAGGACACCCTGGCCCTGAAGTTATTACAAAGTAGCCCTTTCATTTCCTTATTATATGCCGATGCCTTCTTTCATAAGCTGACTCGGACTTGCTGCAGAAAAAAAACATTGACGCTGTCAGGAGAAACTCCGGGTAAAGTGTGTCTGTTAGCGTTCAAACATGCAGCTCCTCCATGTGAGTTTTTCAGGAGTTTTCTGCAGGTGTGAAAGCACTAAAACTCTAATAATCATTCATGACATCATCCTGATTAAAGCATCAACAAATACTCCAGAACCCTGCCTGTGTTCTTGCAAACGGACCTTCGAGGTTTTCGATGACTTCGATGTTGTTCAGAGCCAGATTTAAATACTCCAGCTTCTTCAGGCGGCCGAGATTCTCTGGAGATAAAAGACAGTTTTCACTGGTTTCAGCTACAGTGGCGTCAACGATAAAAGTCACAGCAGGGGGTCAACAAGTTTGAAATGACAGTTTTATGAATGTGTGGTCAGAGCTGTGTTCAGTGAATAAACACACTGTGCAGATGTGTGGAGATGATGGATGTTCAGTGGAGCTGCTGGTGATGGATGTCTCACCTATCCTGGGGATGAGGTTGTTCTGCAGGTAGAGGATCTTCAGGTCTCTGCACCACCTGCCGATGTGCTCGATCCTCTCGATGTCCTGCTGATGAAGAGACACTTCCTCCAGGGAGAAGATCTCACACTCGTTGTGCTCGGCCCGTCCACGCACCATCTCCTCTGTGACTGGACGAACAGAACAGCACTCTAAAGCCGAGTTTCCACCAAGTGCGCCGCTTAACTCTGATCTTGCTTGAAATTCCACAATTTATCTGGAAATGTGACGATTCTTTCGACCAATCAACGGACTGCAGTGTGTCGAGCTCCACCCTTTAGGGTCGGATCGGGAAATTTGGTACATCGACAGAAGGGTAGCAAAAAATGTATGACAGTACCATTGATTGCTATAGATTACTAATAGACGAAGCCTGAGAGACGTCACTCGACTGTTCCTGCAGGGGGCGCTGAAGTCCCATCGGCAGCAGCTGGAAATCCTGTCAATCGTGTCAGCTACGCGTCTTATTATGGATAACTTGTAATTGTTCATAAAATCAAAAAGGATGAGTTATCAAAATCACCGCCGTACAGTGAGTGCCCGTGAAGACAATAACAAATCAGACCTATTTGTTTTTTTGAACCAGGCTGTAAACATGTTAATTTATGCTGTAAAAACAGGCTTTTATTTTAATGGGTGTGTATGTGACTTCTGGTGCTTCTGCAGCCAGCCTCTAGTGGACACTCGAGGAACTGCTGGATTTTTCACTTATGCCTTGGCTTAATTTTTCAACCCTGGAGGTGGCCGCTTGGACGGCATGAGCGGTTTATATTGGTACCCTTCCTCACTTTTGACAGTGGAAACGGCAATAAATGTGCACCGCACCGAACTGAAGAGTAAAAGAAGAGTTCAGATTAGGGCTGTCAATCTTCTTCTGCAGTCCTGATCACATTTTGTTCCTTAAAATTTGTCATTTTTAAATTGCATATTAATTTTTATGATCAAATTCTATTAATAATAGTTAATATATGATGAGAATAATAATACATTATATATTATTAACATATTAATGTTAGCTTTAGCTTCCACTAAGCTTCCGGTTAGCAGTAGCAGTAAAAAGCTATCTGAGGTTATAGTAACATATTTTAACCAAGACTAGGCTGCGTTGATGAACAAACACGATGTGTTTAATTATTTTATTTAGCTTAACATTACCGTCGTTAACGTTAATAATTACAGAGATAGCAAAAACACCCCAAATAATTCGGTTTAATTACGAACCAGCTTACCAGTGTTACGGTGTAAATGGTGACCGTGGTATCTGGAGACTTCAAGCCTTTTCGTAGTTGCAACAGAAAGTGTCCTAACTTTATTTTCAACGACATATCTGATGAGTATTTTGACATAATAATAAAAACTGCATAAAGAGACATTCGTTGGCACACTTTCCATCTTTAAACTACGTTGTAGCTACAACAGCTACAGACGCATTCGGCTGAGAGTCACCAGTTAACACGGTCACTCTTTACACCATAACACCAGGATGTGAAAGAACTTAATGCTACTCGTCGATTGTGGGTTTTATCTTCAGAAACTACACAGCTGTCACTCTGAACACAAAGTCAACCGGACACTTTGAACCACAGTGTTTACTGGAGGCTGTAAACATGCAGTTAAATGTTGTAGGTCAAGTTATTTGTTAGCGGTTAGCGTTTTTAACTTACTGTAAACCATCGTCCTCTGTGTTGTCAGCCGTTGCCGTAGAAACCACACCGGTGATGCGTTCGAGCGCAGTAGGGAAATCTCATTTTCTTCTGCACCTACAGATGTGATACGGAAGCCGTGGAAGCTCATTTCCACGAGTAAAAAGGGGAAAAACTTACATGATAATTTCGACTTTTTGTCTCTTAATTAGGCTGTGACTTGTTATTTTACAATTTAAACATTTAATCTCATATCAATGACTTACTTTCTCTTAGATTTTCACTTCTTATCTCAATAATTTGACTTTTTAACACAATTAAGACTTATTTTCTCCTAATTTTCACTTTCAACTCATAATTACGATAAAATATCTCATAATTTTGAAATTAAATCTCCAAATTCTACGTTTTTATCTTAACTGTATCTTAAAAATTTTCACTTTATATCATATAAAATTGACTAATTATCTCATAATTCCCCCTAAACTCATTTATGATTTACTATCTTATTATTGTAACTTTAGATCTCATAATTCCGATGTCCTGTCTCATAATGTTGGTTATTTATCCCACAATTTGGACTTTTATTTCATACTTACGACTCGCTATCTCATTACAACGATATTCTTTCTCATAATTTTGCCTTTTTGAGTCTTGTAAGTTTGAATATTTCACAATAATTGTCATGTCAAACTGCATTGGTGTCTCAAAGCAGGACAATAGAGAGAAAATCAATCCTAATAATGGTAATAATAAAAGCTGTATCATCAGGGAGAAGACTTAAAGGACTCTTCTGGTTCAAAACACATCTTGGAAAGTAACACATTACTTCTCCCATAGGCGGAACAATGTACATATTGCAAGTCCCATCACATTACACTGTTTTATTGCTTTTGTAAGATGACTTGAGGCGGATCATGTTTCAAAAACCTCCGTTCAATATGTGATAAAAATGTCTTTCATGGTTTAATGACAGTTAAAGGTTACTATCTGTAACAGGAATCCAAGAGGCAAAGAAATATGGAGCCATGGACAGAAGAGAGGAGCATGGTGCTGCTTTTAACCTGGGCTTCTTTGTCAATGAGGAAACAAAGTTGAATTCATCAGCGCTGCTCCTCTTCCTGGAATGAATCTTAATTCGATCGCCCCTCCCTCTTCTTCTTCCCGCTCGAAAAAACACTGTCTCTTGTACTTCCTGGTTCCTTCCCCTTTCTCAACAGTTTGGAGATGGTTGTAACCAATCAGAGCTGCACATTCTCTGCACAGCCGCATGTTTTGTAGATCAGAGGTGAAACTAGTCTCAGTTTTGAGGAAGTGAAAGTCAAGCAGTCGTTGTTACTGAGAGGAGAAATGGCGCAGCGAGGAAACCAACTGGACCAAGAGAGATTCTGCTGTTCCATCTGTCTGGATCTACTGAAGCATCCGGTGACTACTTCCTGTGGACACAGCTACTGCAAGAAGTGTATTAAGAGACACTGGGATATAGAGGATGAGAAAAGAGTCTACAGCAGCTGCCCTCAGTGCAGACAGGTCTTCACACGGAGGCCTGTCCTGAAGAAAAACACCATGTTAGCAGATTTAGTGGAGGAGCTGAAGAAGACTGGACTCCAAGCTGCTCCTGCTGATCACTGCTATGCTGGACCTCAAGATGTGGCCTGTGATGTCTGCACCGGGAGAAAACTGAAAGCCTGTAAGTCCTGTCTGCAGTGTCTGGCCTCTTACTGTGAGAAACACCTCCAGCCTCATTTTCAAGCAGCTCCATTAAAGATACACAAGCTGGTGGAGCCCTCCAAGAAGCTCCAGGAGAACGTCTGCTCTCGTCATGATGAGGTAATGAAGATATTTTGTCGTTCTGATCAGCAGCCTATCTGTTATCTGTGTTTAATGGACAAACACAAAGGTCATGACACAGTCTCAGCTGCAGAAGAAAGGAGCAAGAAGCAGAGAGAGCTTGAGGTGAGTCGACAAAACATCCAGCAGAGAATCAAGTACAGAGAGAAAGATGTGAAGCTGCTCCAACAGGAGGTGGAGGCTATCAATGGCTCTGCTGATAAAACTGTGTGGCACAGTGAGAAGATCTTCACTGAGCTGATCCGTCTCATGGAGAAAAGACGTTCTGATGTGAAGCATCAGGTCAGATCCCAGCAGCAAACTAAAGTGAGTCGAGTCAGAGAGCTTCAGGAGAAGCTGGAGCAGGAGATCACTGAGCTGAAGAGGAGAGACGCTGAGATGACGAAGCTGTCACACACACAGGACCACCACCAGTTTCTACACAACTACCCCTCACTGTCACCACTCAGTGAATCTACACACTCATCCAGCATCAAGATCCGTCCTCTGAGGCTGTTTGAGGATGTAACAGCGGCTGTGTCAGAGGTCAGAGATAAACTACAGGACGTCCTGAGAGAGAAGGGGACAAACATCTCACAGACAGTGACTGAAGTGGATGTTTTACTGCCAAAACCAGAGCCCAAGACCAGAGCTGAGTTCTTAAAATATTCATGTGATATCACACTGGATCTAAACACAGCACATACACGGCTGTTATTATCTGATGGGAACAGAAAAGTAACAGTAATGAGACAACATCAATCTTATTCTAGTCCCCCAGACAGATTCACTGATTATAAACAGGTCCTGAGTAAAGAGAGTCTGATTGGTCGTTGTTACTGGGAGGTGGAGTGGAGAGGAGGAGTTCATGTAGCAGTCGCATACAAGAATATCAGCAGAGCAGGGAGCTTAAATAAATGTTTGTTTGGATACAACGACAAATCTTGGGCGTTCGATTGTTCCAACAACAGTTATAACTTTATGAACAACAATGTCAAGACTCGTGTCTCAGGTCCTCGGTCCTCCAGAGTAGGAGTGTACCTGGATCACAGAGCAGGTATTCTGTCCTTCTACAGCATCTCTAAAACCATGACTCTCCTCCACAGAGTCCAGACCACATTCACTCAGCCTCTACATGCTGGACTCAGGGTTTATGGTTTTGGATCCACTGCTGAGTTGTGTAAACTGAAATAGACTTTCAGGGACAGAGGCTTCAAGTCTGTGTTTAAACTCTTAAACTTATTTAGTCTTCATGTTTGTAGCGGAGAGCTCATTGTTGTCTCTCACTGCACACAGATCACCTGTCAACCAAACATTAGGGGCGGTACTTCGAAGTCTAAATATCTATCGTTGGGTTTTGAGGGGTTTTTTTTTAAGATGGAGCTCCTTCCTGTGTCTGTTTAGCAGTGGAGGCTATCTCTACTCATGATGATGTTTGTTCAGCAGAACACTGTTTTTCTTTTTTTTAATGAATCCCTCATTGTAATTTCTTTGTAGTTGAAATCAAACTTTTTGTATTTCAGGGTAAAATAGTTCATTCAATCCAAACTACTTCTTCTCTTCTTTTTGAGATATATGTTGTTGCTGCACTTTGTGTAAAAGAAACCTCTGATCAGATTGACTGTGATTAGTTTGTCAGACAGAATGATTAAAAAATTAAAGCAAACAAAAAAACAAAGACAAATCAAAAGAATTTGTACATTTCAAGCCATGTTTCAAAATAAGGCAACTAACAAATATCAAAGTGAGATGAGACCATTATTGTTTGAGATATTTCTACTCACTAGTGAAAATGTAATACTTTAACTGATACATGTACATTTTGAATGCAAGCATTGAAACACAACTTATTAAATAACTAAATATGAACGTCATTCTTGTAATCTGTACAGAGGAATAATGTAAATAGTCCTTCCACATTCTTCAAATCAATTAACAAAAAAAATGGTTAACATATGAACCTAAATGATTTCATGCTGACAATATTATCATGCTGACAATATTCTCATTATGAATGGGGGGAGGGGCAAAGAAGAGAATTGAAATTGATGTTGCCTACCTGTCCCACAATATACAGAGATGGAACAAGAAACAAATATTGATACCTTTAAATGTAAACTGAAAAATATATCTATTCAGTCTAGCTATTGTGAATGGTTTTGTAATTTTCATCATTATTGGTGTGAATTAGTCTATTTTTAAATGAATTCATCTTTGTATCATGTTTAGCCACATTGTTGTTTTTCTTGTTTTTCAATAACTTTAAAACACGTTGAATTGTATAAAAGTGTGTTATATGAATAAAGCTTGATTGATTGATTGATTGATTGAAGAACATGGTCCATGTAAGTTAGGCAAACGGGAACATGGTCTCCCTTAGGCAGATTAATAAAAAATAAAAAATAAAAAAAAGGAAATCCAAGGTAAAGTGGCTCATTAAGAGAGGGGTGGCAGCAGAGGGTTTATCAAGATAGAGGGAAAGTACATTTTAGGAAAAAGCCTGTTTGTAAGCTAAATGTCCTCATAAACCAACTGTCCCCACAAACCACCTGTATCTGTTCTTAAAGAGAGCCGAAGAGAAGAAGGGCTCATGATGGGGGGAGGGGCCAAGAAGAGAATCTTCCATTATGTACAGAGGCATTATGTCACTGAGCTGCTGCCGCCAAGGAGCATGGGATGGCAACATAGATTCTGTGTGTAAACATTACAAGATCTGGGGCTTTTTAAAAAACATTTTGACATGACATGTTACTAAAGGTCACATATTCTCCTCCTTTTCAACAAGTTAAAAGTCTCAGAGCTCCCTAAAACATGTCTGAGAAGTTTTTTGTTCTAAATCCACTCTGATTCTGTATTCGATCATGCCTATAAACCCCTGTATTTAAGCCCTGCTCAGAAAAGGCTGTTTCGGTGTTTGTACCTTTAAATATGAAAATGAGCTGTGTCTGACCACGCCCCCTCTCTGGAAGGGCTCGGGTGTACTCGGTGCTTTCTCGCTCCATGTCCTATTGTTTAAGGGGAGAAGGCAGACTCAGAGGGCAGCACAAACACCTAGCTGTGGGAGTGTCACCCACCTGGGGGAGGGGTTACTGCCCTTTGTGATGTCATGAAGGGAAAATCTCCAAACAGCCTGTTTGAGCACACATTTTCTGAAAAGTGGAGCAGGCACAAGACAGAGAGGATGGACTTTTCTCATCATTGAGGGGTTTGTTGACGAAATAAGCACACATAATAGTGTTTGAAAAACATGTTGAAGTGTATTTTGCACAATATATGACCTTTAACATTAATCTACATGGGTAAAACTTTTCATGCAACATAGATTTAAATGCCTCTGTAAATAGGCAGGAATTTATAATATATTGTAAATATATATATTTAAAACAAATGCTCTTTTGGGGTGGACCATTGATAACGTATTATGTATCAAGGAGGTAAACACTTGACCAACCTTTTCAATAATTTGTGAGTAGTTTGCATGTGTCCCTGAATGTGTTTTATTTGGCACCAAGGGGCTTAATGCTACAGGGTCCATTTTTGTTCAGATAGACATATTGTAGGAGGCATGTTTAGGAGTAGGAAGTGTAAGACACAAATTGTTCCAGCAGGTGTCACCTTTGCGTTTAGGTGATACTCTTTATAGCAATTGGAAAAAAGACAAGCTACAGGTTTCTTATGAGATTCTTAAGGAAAACTGGTGTAGATATCAGAAAGCTGTCGAAGCTCAAACGAATAAAAAAACTTTTCTGATGTTATTGTGAATAGGTCTCATAAACACTGTGTTCTTTTTAGTTCTATTAACAGTATTCTTAATATCCCCCAATCCTCCTGTCTTGAAGCTTACTCTGAAACCTGTGAATCTTTCATACACTTTTTGACCAATCTATTATTGTCACCTGCTCTGCTGTTTTTACACAGTTTGAACCAGCGCTACTCCTCTTCCTGGAATGAATCTTACTTCGATCAACCCTCCCTCTTCCTGCTCTCAAACACAGCCAGCTGCACTCTGTCTCTGGTACTTCCTGGTTCCCTCTCCATTAGATCTACAGTTTCAGGATGGGTGTAACCAACTAGAGCTGCACATTCTCTGCACAGCCGCATGTTTTGTAGATCAGAGGTGAAACTAGTCTCAGCTATGAGGAAGTGAAACTCAAGCATTCGTTGTTACTGAGAGGAGAAATGGCTCAGCGAGGAAATCAACTGGACCAGGAGAAATTCTGCTGTTCCATCTGTCTGGAACTCCTGAAGGATCCGGTGACTACTACCTGTGGACACACCTACTGCATGAAGTGTATTAAAAGCCACTGGGATACAGAGGATGAGAAGAGAGTCTACAGCTGCCCTCAGTGCAGAGAGGACTTCATACCAAGACCTGTAGTGAGGAAAAACACCATGTTAGCAGATTTAGTGGAGGAGCTGAAGAAGACTGAACTCCAAGCTGCTCCTGCTGATCACTGCTATGCTGGATCTGAAGATGTGGCCTGTGATGTTTGCACTGGGAGAAAACTGAAAGCCTGTAAGTCCTGTCTGCAGTGTCTGGCTTCTTACTGTGAGAAACACCTCCAGCCTCATTTTGAAGTACCTCCATTAAAGAAACACAAGCTGGTGGAGCCCTCCAAGAAGCTCCAGGAGAACGTTTGCTCTCATCATGATGAGGTGATGAAGATATTCTGTCGTACTGATCAGCAGTCTATCTGTAATCTCTGTTTAATGGACAAACACAAAGGTCATGACACAGTCTCAGTTGCAGCAGAAAGGAGCGAGAGGCAGAGAGAGCTGGAGGTGAGTCAACAAAACATCCAGCAGAGAATCCAGGACAGAGAGAAAGATGTGAAGCTGCTTCAACAAGAGGTGGATGCTATCAATGGCTCCGCTGATAAAACAGTGGGGAACAGTGAGAAGATCTTCACTGAGCTGATGCGTCTCATGAAGAAAAGACGCTCTGATGTGAAGCAGCAGGTCAGATCCCAGCAGCAAACTGAAGTGAGTCGAGTCAGAGAGCTTCAGGAGAAGCTGGAGCAGGAGATCACTGAGCTGAAGAGGAGAGACGCTGAGATGAAGAAGCTCTCACACACAGAAGATCACAACCAGTTTCTACACGACTACCCCTCACTGTCACCACTCAGTGAATCTACAGACTCATCCAGCATCAAGATCCGTCCTCTGAGGTACTTTGAGGATGTGACAGCGGCTGTGTCAGAAATCAAAGATAAATTACAGGACGTGGCGAGAGAGAACTGGAGAAACATCTCACAGACAGTGACTGAAGTGGATGTTTTACTGTCAGAACCAGAGCCGAAGTCCAGAGCTGAGTTCTTAAAATATTCATGTGACATCACACTGGATCCAAATACAACATACTCACAACTTTTATTATCTGATGGGAACAGAAAAGTAACATATATGAGAGAACAACAGTTTTATTCTAGTCACCCAGACAGATTCACTAATTGTTGGCAGGTCCTGAGTAAAGAGAGTCTGATTGGTCGTTGTTACTGGGAGGTGGAGTGGAGAGGAGTAGTTTCTGTAGCAGTCGCATACAAGAATATCAGCAGAGCAGGGAGCTCAGATGAATGTTTGTTTGGACTCAATGACAAATCCTGGGCGTTAGATTGTTACAACAAGAGTTATGACTTCTGGTACAACAAATTCGGCACTGATGTCTCAGGTCCTCAGTCCTCCAGAGTAGGAGTGTACCTGGATCACAGAGCAGGTATTCTGTCCTTCTACAACATCTCTGAAACCATGACTCTCCTCCACAGAGTCCAGACCACATTCACTCAGCCTCTACATGCTGGACTCGGGTTTTATAAATTTGTTTTTTTTTCTTCTAAAGGCACTGCTGAGTTGTGTAAACTGAAATAGACAGAAGTCATTTCAGGGACAGAGGCTTCAAGTCTGTGTTTAAACTCTTAAACTTATTTAGTCTTATTGTTTGTAGCTGAGAGCTCATTGTTGTTTCTCACTGCACACAGATCACCTGTCAATCAAACATTAGGGGCGGTACTTTGACATCTAAATTTCTGTTGTCGTGTTTTAAGGCTGTTGTTTTTTTTAAGTTGGAGCTCCTTCCTGCGTCTGTTTAGCTATGGAGGCTATCTCTGCTCATGATGAAGTTTGTTCACCTGACCTGACGTGAAGATTTAAATGTGTGTGTGCTCTGAGTGTTTGTTTGATAGTTGAATATAATCAGATCAAAGAGGAAGGAGAAATATTTTCATGTTTTACAGGATTTTTCATGTTTTACAGGATTAGTGAAAATACTGAATATTATTGTTCTGCCTTATCTGTTCTCTAGTTAAAGAAAAATGAAGAAAATGATACAGAGAAAGAACCATTTGGTGTTTTAAATGGATGTTTAATCTAAAGTTTGATCTGATATTTCAGTGTACATGATTTTTTTTTAAAGCACAAAAAAAGATCTTCCAAACTTTATTCAGTCATTTATTTGAATGAGAGAGCTCAAGTCTGAACTCAGAAGAAGAGGTATTTAAAACAACAACAAAGACAAATCAATAGAATAAATTTAAATCTGTCAAAGGTTCAACTTGTGAGAAAGACAATTTGTACATTTCCAACCATTTTTCAAAATAAAATGACGAACAAATATCAAAGTGAGCTGAGACCATTATTGTGTGAGATATTGCTACTCACTATTTACAATTCATAAATTAAACTGATCCATGCAAGCATTGAACTTATTAAATGATGTAAAGATATATATTGATATGCAATCATTCATTTAATTTATATTTATTTATCAATACAAAACATACATTGTGTTTATTTGACATTAAAAATATTTAGAATATTGATATCGAATAATTATAACCACACATAATATAACTACTTCAACGTCGTTTTAAAACTACTCTTGGAAATAACACTACGCACGCTTTTACTTTGAAAAGCAGTGAGCGGAAACAGCGTGTTTAGCGTGTTACTCTGACAGCCGCTGGTGTTTCCGGTGTGTGGGTGGGGCTCCTGTGACAGCTGCAGACTGTCTGAGTGTGTTTTTTTTATCGTCCTGAAGGAAGAACAGCGAGGTTTTAAAAAAAGTAAAGTCAGGAGGAAAACTGACGAGATGAAAAGTTTGATGGCTTCACGGTTTTAAATTCACTTCCGGCTGAAAAGCACAAACAAACCCTGAGGAGGTGAAACAATCCGACGATCCGGTGAGTTCAGTTCTGTCCGTTATTCTTTCTTTGTCTGGATTTATCACAAAACATTTAAATATAAAAACGAGCACTTTGTTGTTGTTTTTAGCATTTTAGACATTTTTTTAACCATCGCAAAACGTTCTGATTTCCTGTTATTGGTGCAGAAAATGTAAAATAACTTCACTTTTTAAGAATGCATGTTCATTAAATCCCCCATACGATAAATAAAAGAATCCCTTAGCTAATGTACCAAAATAAAAACCATAATTTAACACTGTGACACATGCAGGACTCACTTTATTGTGAAAAACATTTTCTTTAAAACTCATTTTAAGGCTTAACTTTAAAACAAGGTGTGATATTAACAATGTGGTACTGACATCAACATAGGGTAACCCTACTTTGAAGGATTTAATGAATACCGATGATAATGTAAAAATATATAGAAGTTAAAGATGAAAATATTATGTTTTATTTGACATTTTTTCTTCGTGTATCTGCAGAGTTAAAGAAGAGAATTGTTTTCTTCCAGCCCACAGCAGTGTAATATATAAATACAGATGTAGGCCTATTTATTTAATAACTGTGTAATGCTGTCAATGCAAAAAAATTAAAGGAGCAACAATCTTTAACTTTAAATACTAATAAAGCTGTTAAAGTAGATTTAATGGCAGTTAAACAACATTACAGGTAATCCTGTGTGTGTGTGTGTGTGTGTGTGTGTGTGTGTGTGTGTGTGTGTGTGTGTGTGTGTGTGTGTGTGTGTGTGTGTGTGTGTGTGTGTGTGTGTCTGATGGTGATGGGGAAATGGTTTGATCCATCTCTGTGTTTCCTGCTACGCATTTTCCTCCAGCATCAGCAGCTCCAGCAGAGACAGGGCTGCTGCTGCTGCAAGGCATGCTGGGAGAAAAAAAAAAAACAGGGTTGGAAGAGTCCATATGAGACATAAAAAGGGGGGGGGGGGGTTAATTGAATGAATGGACCCTCACTCATATTGAAGAGAGACGGAGACACTGGAGTTACAGACATTTTTAAAAAACAACAAACAGAAGTGAAGCAGGAGGAGGAGTTTCATTCTTTATATTTTGTGGTCGATACATTTAAATGATTTGATTGTTTTTTTTTTTAAATCATCATATAAACCATATTGGTTTTTCCTTTCTCACCACGTAATTCAAATATGTGACGACCATGCATGCAGAGATTCAAACCTTAACATGAGATCTGGGGACGGGCATTTTCAGTGACTTCAGCATCCGAGAGCCTTTGAAGCTTTGACGCATATAAAGACTTTAAGGAGTAATTATGACGGCGCTGCTGTCATATTTACTCTTGTGTAACATGACATGATACAATGCAATAGTGCATAGAAGAATACAGAAATAAAGACATCAGAAACAAACATCACAAAAATCCCCCTAACAACCAAAATCCCCCTTCCTCCTCCTGTTTCCTGTTCTGAAACAAGAGTCTCTGTCCGGAGGCTCGACTAGAAGACCTGATCTTGAATTCTCAGCACATTTCCTCCTCTCTGTGTTTGCTCTATAAAGGAACACAAAGCTCTGGGTTCTTTGCCCGTTTGTCATTTTCAGACAAACGCATTGAAGAGGAACTTGTGTTTGCGGGCATGTTATCCGTAAATACAGAGGTTTATTTTTACACTCCGGACACAGAGGCACAAAAAGTGGCCGCCATCCGTGCAAAATAGTTGTGCTTCTTGTTTAAATAGGAGATCTTTAAGGAGAGATGTTGAATGTTTTAAATCCCAGTTTCCATCTTTTAAAGGAAGAATGTGCAACTTTTTTCTTACTGATCCAGTAGATGTCGCTCTTGAGCTCCAGCATGCAACCAAAACAAACTGCTGTTAGGCCACGCCCCCTCCATGCTGAAGCCTCCGCTCTCCTGCAGAGACACACCTCCGACCTCCCTCCCCATCGCTGTCACACGGGAAGTTTAGCGCAAGCGGCGGGCAAAATTGGTCTCTGTCTCGTAGCTGCAGTCACCTGTGTCCTGCATTGTTGTGTTAGCATGCTAATGTTAGCGCTCTTTAGTTAGCTCGTAGCTTCACATTGTTGTGTTAGCATGCTAATGTTAGCGCTCTTTAGTTAGCTCGTAGCTTCACATTTCATGTAAACTGACACAGAATGAGCGTGATCTAAAAACTCTTACTAACATCCAAATAATCAGTGAGTATGTTCTTCTTCTTCTCTCTAGTTCTTGACTAAAACAGCTTTTCTACACAAGGGGAGGAGCCGGCCGTCCCGTCCATGTAAACACGGCTCTGACAACAACACAGCCAGCGGGACTCGAGCTTCTCCCTCATTGTAGACAGTCAGGACTCAGAGACACATTTACACAGGACAGACTTTATGATTTATTTATCTGTAACATGTCGCTCATTCTTCCTGTGAGTGTGTCGTGGTGTGACATTCTGACGTGCTCACATCAGCTCGCCCTGACAATACAGGGAAAATTTAAAAAGGGTGCTGGTTACAAATTTTGGTTCACACCTCGAAAAGTTTTCAGAAAGTTTTCAGGAGTTTTGGGCATTTGTGAAAGCGCCGACATGTCACATGCACAAGCTGTTACTCTCTTTTCCAGAGATGTGATTGGTCAGTGTAAGAGCAGTTTTTCATTTAATTCCACGAGGTAGGCCCCCGCAGCGACTGCTGGTCGCCGTGGCGATCTCTCCAGGCTAAAAGTGAAGCAGCGTCATGATGCAAACAGGAGTCGGACACAAAGACAGCTGCTAATCTGTGCTCTGTGCTCCTGATGTCTCACCGTCCTCATGAAGCCACAGGGAACAACATGTGAGCTCACCGCTGCAGGAACTCAAAGCCTCCTTCAGCCGCTGTCTGAGTTCCTGCTGGCGCACACGGAGTTAACAGGAAACATGAGCTCAGAGTCACAACCCTTTTGTTTTTCTTCTCTTCTTCTGTTTTTTTTTTTTCTCAGGCCGCTGAGGATGTGAGAAAACCACAACACGAAAACACTTCACCCACCGCTGAAGACGACGTCTGAGCAGGAAAAAGTTTTAACTGTGAGTTTTTTAAAAACTTAAATACTCCCGCTAATTATTCTGCCCTCTGATCCGCGTGGAGTAGAGCGATGTAAAGCCCGGAGAGTCTTAATGCAGTTAATGCAGGGAGGGCTCTGATCAGCTCTGCAGGGATTACCAGAAGTGTCTGAGGTTTGTTAAGTTAACGGAGAGTCGATCAGCAGGGAGGACGAAGTCTCTGCTTCTCCCTCCTCTACTTTTTTTAACAGTCAAAAAAAAAATCAAAATTATGAGTTGAATCCTTCTCATGTGTTTTCTGTTAAACTATCCAACCTCTGAGTAACCAGAATATCAGAGAAGCTACTCTTTATTTTCTGAGTATCGGTTTGTTGCCTTGAAGACAGAGGTCGGCTGACCGTTTGGTAATCCCTAATCTGTTGCCTCGCATCATTTTACTGATGGAGTTAGGGGGCCATCGGGGGTCGCTATGTTTTTGCCTGCTGTCAGGTTTTCCCTTTTGGAAGTATCAATTGTGAGTTTGTGAGAAGTGTAGTATTTATTTTTCTTTATTACATTTTCCATATTTGTTAGAGGTGGGAACAAAAATTGATTTATGTAAAAATCAAGATTTTTCTCTTCTACAATTCACTTAGCAGACACTTTTATCCAAAGCGACGTACATCATAAAGTAGGTACAACACTAATCCATTCATACACCGCCACAGTAGCAGCAGGAGCAATGCGGGGTTAAGTGTCTTCCCGAGGACACATCGGACATGTTGCTCAGCTGGGAATCGAACCCTCGACCGAACCCCCCCTTCGGTCGAGAGGCGACGGCTCTACCAACTGAGCCACAGCCGCCACATCAGCCACAGCCGCCATCTAAGATTTAAAATTGATTCAAAACTTCCAAAAATTGATTTAAAAAAAACATGTTTGGGTTAATCAGGTTCTCCCTGCTAGGTGCTAATGCTAGCTCTTGAACTCAGTAGAACGCCAAATGGAGCAGAATCGTGACCCCAAGAATCGAATCGTGAGACACCTAAAGATTCCCAGCCCGGGTACTTGTATCAAGGTTTATTAAGATTCTGCTTTTATTTGGAAAGGACAGTGGATACAGTAGGAAATCTGGGGTAGAGAGAGAATGGGGTATGAATTGCGGGCCGCCCATTTGGAGGTCGATAGCCTCCCTACATGGGGCTCAACATAACCGCTAGGCCATCTTCTTCGCCCCTTTGTATTGATTTTTTTATTGTATTTCCAGGTTTACGTTCCGAATGCAAAACAAAAGCAGTCAAACTCAAACAATGGACGCCACAGAAACCTCCAGGCCTCTAGAGGGCGCTTTTTAAGTAGACCTTATTTTTAGGAGATGTTTATTTACTTTGTTTGGGCTGCCGAGAGCATGAGATGTAAGGTTTGTGAACACTGTTTTAGACATATTTTCCAGATGTGTGGAGACAGTCTGGAGTGATTTAATGTAAACGTTCTTCTCATGGTGGATAGGTGCTCACTCTGCTGCTATTGGTCTTCTGACCGAGGAAAGAAAAGTGGGTGTGTTTCTCACTGCTGGTGTCGTGTTTCTGATGTGTTTCACAGATCGACAGAAGACCCTCGGCTGCAGACAAACATGTCTCTGTTCTTCTCCGGAGCCGTTACAAGTATGTCAGACATCACAAACACATCTTTTATCAGCACGTTTGTCAGCCTGTCTGATGCTAACGGATGCTAACGGATGCTTCTTGTTGGTTTGCTCTTTTTCTGGTGCCTGAGAGTTGGGCAAGTCTTATTAAAGATCGTCTCTGTGCAGCCCGATTAATCTGCAAACATTTGATGAGTCTGCAGGACGTGCAGCTTCGATTAAAAATCATCTCAAGTATGGAATTATGTCACAGCAAAGGCTTTAAATCTGAGAAAAACGTCCTCAAAAAGTCTTCAAATCCATATATCTTAAATATTAAGATAGAATTTGAACCGCACGCTGCAAACACTTTAGGATTGGATTGAATGATTATGTGTACAAAAACAAAAAACTGTGGGCCCTCTCTGTTCATCATTACCGAACATGTGTTAAAGACGGCAGGCAGCAGGGGCGAGTCTGGAGGGCATGGCCAGGAGTGGCATGGGCCCCCCCTTAAAATCTGATTGGCCACCCCAATCCTAAACTGTGATTGGCTATGCGATTTTTTTTTTGTAGTTTTCTTGACATATCGATGAAGCAAATTTATTTTTGTTTGCACTTAAAATTGGAAATAAAAACTTTGCACGTCTATTTCATAAGACGGGTGCATGGGGAAATGATGCACTCTGTCTAACTTGCAATGAACACTGCAAGTTAGTTTGCATGCACATTTGTAAGTCCTTTAAATTGGGACTTTCAGCATAAATCTTCTTTCTGTGTCATTAAAGAATTAAGCTAATGTTGCCATTATCTTGTGTTATAAAGTAGATATTATTGGTGAAGGTTGAAAGGGGTAAACAATTAATATTTTCTTCACATCACACTTCAGGCTACCCCTGCACAAGTCAGTGTTCCAGTTGGGCCTGTCCAAATAATCTGGACACGCCCCTGCCAATGAGCTCCCGTCACATTCCTACAGAGTGTTTATCAGCGTTACATCACCTCCTCTCAGCAGAGTAAATTTACTCAAGTGGTTTCCCAGGCTGACCTGAGGAATGCTCTCCGCTCTTCAAGCTGATACGAGTCAAGTCGTCTTTATTTTGAAACAAAAGTCACCGAGCTACTCCAGAGGACACACACATTGTTTCTTAACTGAGTGTAAATATATCGTAAATGATCTTTTCTGATATCTTGTGTTCAGGTTCACCCATAAAGCGAAGGCTTCGCTCCAATCAGTCCTGTCAGAGGTAAAAAAAAACTTCAACTTCTTTCTCTTTGTTTCTGCTTTTGCTGATTTACAGTAACACAATTATGAATCATTCATTCCAATGAAGAAAGATGAAATGCTTTTGTTTGGCTGTGAGCAGGGGCGTGTCCAGGGGGGGTGGCCAGGACCCCCCTTGAGCATCTTATTGGCCACCCCAAAATCCTACAATCATGATTACTTATTTGCCTTGTCAGAGCAAGAAATGTTAAAATCCAATATTCAAGATGTTATTTACAGGTCAGCTTAGAACATTTCCTTGTTGTTACTTTAAATGTCAGATATTACTTTAAACAAGTCTCAGATTTTTTTTTACTTGTAATTATGGTTTTGTGTAATTTTGTATTTGTGTGAGGGACTACAGATTGAAATTAGCCTGAACTCGTATTGTTGAATTTTGACCTGACACCCCCCCTGTAGTATCTTCACAGCTGAGGTGACTGGCTTCATACTCGTCTACCACACACTGACCGGTTGAAATCTGTGTCTCCCTCAGCCTCGACACGTCCCTCCTCTCTCCTGACTCCTCCTATGTCTTTCACTCGTCCATGGAGGGCGGGGATCCGTGCTCCTGCCGCCGCTCGCCACGCCTCCTCACCAATGGATACTACAGCGTCACGGAGGACAGCTTCTCCTGGGACGACCAGGGCAACGTGTCTCTGTCTCCCTGCAAGAGCAACGTGTCCTACAAGGAGAACCTGGTCAGGTCAGTGCAGGTTTTAGAATATAAACTTTATATAAACCGGAGTCTAAAGGGATCTTGTGGACTTAAACTCTCAGGCCTGTTTATGGCTGCTGGTTGAAACAATCTACTGCAGCAATGCACAATGCACATCTTTTTTGTATAATTTAGTCGGCCACAGACTTTGGGCCAGAGTTGTAAAATACAACAATCGTCCTCTAAGGCACTTATGAATTGTTTCTTAATTTGAGATCGAGAGGCTACATCTCCTTTTTTACGTACAGTTTATGGGTTCAACACTGAAAAGGCGGCAGAAATGTATTGATATAGCAAAATTAGCATAATTATCAGGAGGAGATGAGACGTCAGGATCTTATTTTGTCGATTTTTCGTCGCAGGGTTTTCCGTCGCAGGCGGCGGCCTCGCAACTCACTGGTTCGCCTGCTGAGCGACGTGACAGAGAGCTGCCAGTCCTGGCTGGACGAGAAGGTCTTCAGAGGCGTGTTCGGGACAGGACACAACCAAAGTCAGAGCTGGGACCAAGAATTTGTCAAGGACCAGGACCTGGACTGGGCCAGGAGCAGTAAGGAGGGCCTGGCCCCACTGGACGAGTCGTCGTGGTCCAGATTAAACAGCACGGAGCTGGATGACAGCCGCAGTTTCACTTACGGTCAGTTTCAGTTAAGATGAGATGTTTCCAGATCTACCTCCACTCAAATCTCTCAAAGTTTTTAAGTGTTCTGGTTGCTGTTTTTAGAATATTTCATGTCCGAGTAGTATTGACCAATCACGTATCAGCAGGCTTTGGTGTATGCAGGAATAACAGTCAATATGGAGAGCAAAACCAAACATAATCAAACATAATGACATCCTGGCTCCCATCACAGATATCAGAGCAGCTAATGCTATATGTTGTAGTTTAAACATTTACACTTCAGTAAACAATCTATTTGAAGCTGTTTGCATCACAAACATTGATCCGTCCCCATTCAACAAACATTTTTAAAGTTTGTTTTTCAGGTTCATACTGCTGAAGTGATCTGGAGTGAAGCCTCTGTGTAACTTACTATTTACAGATAAACTGAGTCTCACCACAAAACTGAGTCTCACCACAAAACTGGTACCGTCACAGAAAACACCAAGAAGTTGGTCATGGCATCTATGAGGCATATATGGTCTTCAGATGATAGCCCATAGATTACAGATTTAAGAATAATAAGCTTCTTTTGTCTTTTTTCAACAGGGAAGTAAGTACTGCAAACAATCATTCCACAGGGCTATGGTACTTCACAATCAATATAAGTGGCTCAAGAATAGAGCCTTGTGGTACTCCTTAACTAATTGAATTCTGGAAGACTGAATCTAGAAAAGCTGCCAACATTAACACCGCTCTGCAGCACACTTATGTTACAGAGACATGATACCGTCAACAAGAATACATTGATGTCAAGTAGAAAATGTGATTTCATCCACAGGATAGCTTCCTCAGAAAATGAATATGAAACAGCAGCCTAAATAGGGCTTACTGTTATTGTTACAATCCTCTTAGAACAAAGCCCGAGTTATACTAAAGCGTTTGGATTTTTTCCTTTCTTTTACAGACCATACTGAGATCCCGCCCCCTCCTGACAAAGAATCCCCGCCCCAAAAGCTCCTCATCCAGGAGGAGATTTGTTCAGAG
Organism: Labrus bergylta; assembly: GCF_963930695.1. Lineage (NCBI taxonomy): Eukaryota > Metazoa > Chordata > Actinopteri > Labriformes > Labridae > Labrus > Labrus bergylta. The sequence continues at coordinate 3,545,605 of NC_089198.1, read as the reverse complement.
ATCTGTCAATCAAAGGAGCGGTTCACTCAGTCACTGGGCGGCCTCTCTGAAGTCCCGCCTCCCTTGGCCTTCTACACCAACAGCTGCTGCTGCCAGGCCTCACCTGAGCACACAGGTGAGCGTTCTATGCATTTGTTTGTTTGTTTTCATGTTTTGATTGGCTTGTTGCTGTTTCAGGGTTTTTAAATTCTTTCATTTTAAATATTCAAAATAACAAGAGTACAAATGCACTTACGGCACTACAAAAGCAAATTTCAAAATAGCAAAATTTGGACATAAAACAGGTGGGTTGTATAAACATTCAGCCCGTACAGTTAAAGAGAGAAATGAGCTCTAGAGAGCAAAACTGTTTTTGTACCGATCTGTAAACTGAAACTGCAGCTGTAAAGTTGTACATTTTAACATGGGGCTCTATGGGGACTGACTCACTGCAGGAGACAGACTCTAGTGGACACTGGAGGAACTGCAGTTGTAAAGTTGTACATTTTAACATGGGGCTCTATGGGGACTGACTCACTGCAGGAGACAGACTCTAGTGGACACTGGAGGAACTGCAGTTGTAAAGTTGTACATTTTAACATGGGGCTCTATGGGGACTGACTCACTACAGGAGACAGACTCTAGTGGACACTGGAGGAACTGCAGTTGTAAAGTTGTACATTTTAACATGGGGCTCTATGGGGACTGACTCACTGCAGGAGACAGACTCTAGTGGACACTGGAGGACCTGCAGTTTCATTCATTCACCACATATAAAACAATGTTTTTTATTGGCTGAGAAATTAGTTATCTGATTGGTGTCATCAGGCTTCATTGATAAGAACATTTGAGTATCATACAATGGTGAACATTTTGTTAGTTTTATCATATTACATTTTTAACATTGGGCTCAATGGGGGCTGACTCACTGCAGAAGACAGACTCTAGTGGACACTGGAGGAACTGCAGGTTTGCAAAGATTTTTCTGCTACAGAATTCAGAGAGAGACCCTTATGCCCAAAGTTGGGGTTGTCTATCACAATGGAAATAACTTGTATTTAATTAATTTTATGGTTGTTTTGTCTGTTTTTTTTTAGATGTTTTTATGTGTATTTGTGTTTCAGGTTTGACGATGAAAGCCCTTCTCCTGTTCGTCTTCACCATCTTCATCTTCACTGCTTTATACTCTGGGTAAGATTTTTTTTTACCCTAAAGCAATATCCTTAAAATAAAATAGCCTAATTGATAAAGAAAGTTCTAGTGACTGATTTCTCCCAAAAAGTTATTGATTATTGGATTTTCCTATTCACTTCAATACAATACAATCCGAAACAACGACATGCTGTCGAGCTGACATTCAAAATCAGATGTATGACTGAAAAATCAGGTCCAAATCGGCCTGAAATCATAGTATCAGCCTGCCTTTAATCATTTTTCTAATGGTCTTGGACTTGGATATTGGTTTTGAAACTGGGATCTTTTGTTTGGATTTTAGCTCGTCACCACAGCAGGAACTCTTTTTCCATGTGTCGAAGTTTGATTCAATACTAAACTGTGCTTTATGTTTCTGCCTTTCTTCTCTTCAGATGTTTCCTTTGGAGCCTGATGGTTGCATCCACCGTGTTCATGATGATCACAACATTTATGGGTAAGGTTCACATGAATCAGGCTGAAACATTATTGTCGGTTGAAAGGGAGGTTTTTTTGTTTTAACCCAAAGATCTTCATTCATCACAACAAACAGAATTTGCTCAGTGTTTTCAGGAGGGGGGAAATTGACACTATTATCTTAAAGGGTGTAACCCGCCAAGTTTCCTTTTTGATAACCAGCTTTTTTAGTTTCTTGATCCATCTTGTTCATTGATGCAGCAAAGAAAGGTGTTCAGTTTGGTCTGTATCTGTGAGTCCTTTCATTTAGTTTTTTAACTTTTGTGATGATCCGATTTCTTCCAGTTCTGACAAAGTCGGGCCCGATGGGCGACTGGCGGAGGGCGAAGACGGAGGTGAGAACCATATCAGAGTAGTTGCGCTTCATTGTATAGACTTTAGTAATAAGAGTATCTAATGAATGTTTTTGTTTTCAGGATATCACATCAAGAAACGAGTGAAGAGAAGAGTCAGACGTCGGGGGGACGGCTTTTCAAAGTTTGTGATGTGAGACTGTAGGAGAAACAGAAAACGTCCGACGGGACGGAGTAGAAATATTTCATACTTCAATAACTGTTTGCATGTGAGTCGCAGCTAAAGGACCAAGTTACACTGAGCTCCGGAAGACTTTTTACAGCAACGCACGTTTCTGAATGCCAATCTTTATCTGATCATGTTTGAAAGGGCTGAAGTTCTTAAGTAGTTTTAACATAAAATGAAACTTTCAAATCAAAACAGCGGGAAGGTTCATCAGACTTCAGGACTAAAAGCTCACAGAGACTCTCAGATCTTAAAGTCACATTTCTCCTCACAGCTGCTCATGAGTGACATCGAGCCGATATAAGTTCATGTTCTCTCCGTGTTTAATGCCTGAAACACATAATTTTTTATGTCCGTCATGTGTGGACTTTCCCGGTGTGTAAACGAGACTGTGTGTTTCTGTTCAAGCTGAAGGAGCTCATTCACACGGGGAGTTACTGTAGTTTAGCAACTTTTAACAAATAGAGAAACATTTTTTATCACGTATAAAACCACCTGAATGTAGCTGATGTATTTTAAAAATATTGTAAATAAGGCTCCGTGTCCACCTGGCGTTTTTTCCAGGCAGACGTCCGTCATGTTTCTATGACAACAGTCTGTTGACAACGGTTGCTATATAAACGACACTGCTCCGTTACTTTTTACTGCATGTTTTATATTTGAGGTCGTGGAGGGTCATTGAGGTCGCGAGGAGAATGTGGGTACAAGACAAACATCCCCGTAAAACTTCATTTGGAAAAGAAAAGTGGCGTCAACAGCGCCTTTCTGAAAGGTTGAAAGATTTTCAACTTGAGTGCTCGAAGTGGCAGCACGAAAAAGGCGATTGCTCGGTAAAAAGGACGCTTGACGCTGTGCTTTTTCTCCGGGTTCCCGCCTGCTGCTGCAAACGCTCTCTACTCATTGAAAACAATTGATAAAAGACGCTGGCGCTCAGAAAAAAACCACCAGGTGGACACTGGGCCTGAGGGTTGTCAAGAGACCAGAACATGAAACTTTGATACGATACTGATTAAGTCAAACGATGTCGATACCATGGCAACAAAAATAGAAGTCCTAAGCCGCAGATGCTGGGTGTGTTCCTCGTTTTCAATGATAAAGATTTCAAACTCCTCAAAACGTTGCCAATGTATTCGTGCAATTTACACAGAGTGCAGGAGTTCGTTTGTTTCCTCTCGTACGCAGCTGTTTTCTAAAAAACATTACGAGAAACTATCCATTAAAATAACTGAGATTGTATCGTTTTAAATGACGTGGTATCGCTGAAAGTGTTTGGACAACCTAACAAAGTGAATCTCTTATTGTTGAAATGTGAGCTTGGCTGACTTTTGGGCTGCAAAAAAAGTGACTAAACCTGCAACTTCACTCGTCTGGAGAACAAATTCAGGTCAGAGCAAAACAAAAACAAAAGCCTCGTGAATTTAAAACAAGAGCTGTGATTTTTTTTTTAAGAAATACAAATGCACAAAAACTATGATTAAGTTTCTTTTTAATCCACCTGCAATTGTTACCTCGGGATATCAGTGCCATGTTTTTACCTGGGGAAACTACGGAAGGTAAATTAAAGAGTTTTACTCCGAGTACAATCGAAAAGGATGCATTCAAAGAAAACTAGGACATGTCATGTCGATCAAGCTACATTAGAGCTGTACGAGCACAGGATTTAATGGATCAAACTTTATTGAAAAACGTTTTTAGAATAAAACGTCCTTTAAAGGAAATTTATTCTGCCTATTTAAAGTCTTTCTGTGATTTTTCACACTTAAATGTAATATAAATCCAGTATCTCCTCTGAAAATAACTCTGTGAGTCATGACTGTCTACAATGGGTGTAACACCCGAGTCCCACTGTCTGTGATGTTTTCAGAGTTTTCAGAGTCCTATCTTCACTTTGTTTGTTGTCTGTACTAAACCTCTGAAAAGTTACACAGTTAAATGCTAAACGCCCTATTTTGTCGCTGCACTCACAACACTCTCAGTTGAAAGTAGTTAAACTTTTGGAACAGCGCCATGCTCGTCAGCGTCCCTTCTACCTCACCGACCAATCAGAATCAAGACGAGGCGGGATTTACAAGATTCGCTTTGTTGACAACAATGGCGGAGCTCGTCTTATCGAGGAATCAGTTTCCAGTAGAGCTGCTGCTGACGTCAGGACTCGTTTATATCGTCTTCATTTATTCTTTGTGATATTTCCTTGAGTTAAAGCAAATATTAAACTCACTTTACAGACATTACAGAGGGATGCAGAAGTTAACTAGTCACCTAGCAACAATGAGCGCTGCTGAGAAGCGCTCTGAAACGGAGGTTGTGAGCTCTCTGTGGACACAGGTTACCTGATCGACAGGTGGAGGGGCGGAGCCACATGATGTAATGATTAGTTTAAATAATCTGAACTCATTCTGATAAAGTCGTTAATCCGATAAAAACCTGATCAATAAATTTGAGCCTCACATCTTAGTATATTTTTAAACGTCAAAATAAAACCATCAGCAGCTCAAAAAGCCTCGAAGGAAATATTCATGTACGAACAGCTGATTGTTTAGGAGCTTAAAAATGACGTGAATCCAGATATTACTTTTCCTTGTGCAGCTTTAACTGTAGCGGGTAAATTAAGAGCATGAATCTCCTGTAGTTTAATGTGAAATGATCGTGTTGTAGTAAAACTCTTCAGTGTTTAAGTGCCTTTGTATCAACCAGCAGTGCAGAAACACGGAATAATCCAGGGACACGTTTGATTCAAAGCTAACGTGCTGCTGAAACAGGAAACGGCTCCAGTGTTTTATAACGTTAATATAAATCATATAAAACTGTTAAATCAGACCGGATGGAGTTACATATTTTTTAATTTGATCATAGATCTGCAAGAAGAAAAACTACAATGCAGTATGAGGGGATAAGAGAATAAAAGCATAACAATAGGCTTGTATTAGCTGGTATTTTATTTTGAAGGATAATTTCAGAAGAGCAGCCACCTGCTCGTGCCAGATTAACAAACTGAATACTTAAATTTCCCCCGTTTACGACGTAACTCTAAATATCACAGCGTTTTCACAGAAGATTATGACTAAATTATTGTGATATTGCGACTTTATTCACAAAAATATTACGACTTTTTTCTCTTAAGACTTTATTTTACAATCTATGTCAAAATTATGACTTTGTTCTTTTACGACTGTATTCCCCTAATATCTGACTTTATTTTACCTATTTTGACGATCTTTTTTCATCATAAAATAATGACTGTTCTGTTTTTTTAATTTAATTAATTTAATTGTTTTTTTTTATTTTACGACTTTGACTTTGTCCCCTTATGATTTTATATATATATTAATATATATATATATATTAATATAATTCCCAAAATATTACGATACAAATTTATCTCAACATTATTCTTGAAGTATTAACCCTTTGTTTGCGTTGTATTGCAACGTAATCTTCAAGCATTACAACTTTATTACTACAAATTATTCTTGAAATATTTTAATTTTATTCTCAAAATATTTAAGACTTTATTCTCTTAATGTTATGACTCCATTCTCTGAATCTTTTTGTTCTTATATGTAGAGCTCGACCGATAATTTGGCCGGCCGATATTAGCATATCCAGTGACTATCGGAGTCTTCTAATTTTATCTCAGATATGTTCCGATATTACTCGATTTATTCACCAGTCAAACAGCATTTAATTTGAGTTTCATTGTGTTACACTAGCAGTTCTCTTTCACCAGCAGAGGGCGCTATATGGATTACAACAAGCATCATCACTCTCCAGAGTGTCGAGTGGTGATGCACGTACATGCTCAGTTACTTTCCAGCTGAGTGACCATCTCGTCTTCATTATGAATCTTTTCCACAAGTGTTTGATGACTGAGGGATCAACACAATCAAGGTGTAAATCTATATATTTATCTCTACAGATGAAACATAGATTTAAAAAAAGATATCGGGCGATATATCGGAATCAGATTCTTTTCTCCCTGATATCGGTATCGGCCCCAAAAATATAATATCGGTCGGGCCCTACTTGCATCATACTCTGTCATAGAAAACAGATCCAATGACTTCATATGGGATCTTCTTGAGGGATGAGGAATCTTCGATATGAGTTAAAATCAAGCAAAAACTAATTGTTAAAAAGTTTCAGGAATAATAAAAAACAGTCGTTTGTACTGATCAATCTGTCAGTCCTTTAAGAGGAAAGATAAAGAAATGTTTTTACCAGGAAGTTAAGAGAAGCTGGGGCTCATGTTAGATAATAAATAAGTACTGTACGACTTAATGAGGGTTTGAGTTTATAAAGTTTTATAAATCCAATCATGTTTGGGGCTCATACTTCGCCAAGAGAACCTTCTGGAGGAAGAGTTGAGTTGGCTCCGTTTTCACAGGTAGCTCAAATCAACTTTTTCTCCGAGACATTTAAATGTGTATTATTGTGGACTTTAACTAGCCGAGTGTTTAAAGGTCAAAGGTCAAACGTCACAGTGTGTGTACACGAGGAGTTTCTGAATCGTCTGCTCAGTGTTTTTTAGTCCCTTAGTGCCAAATATTTAGAAACGAGACAATTCAGGAAATGTTACAGTGACAATACTACGTCGATGAATTCTATATTCCTAATATTTAATAGAACAATGCACGACTTGTAACCTTGAATTTAAAGCTGCATTTATAAATATAATAAATGAAAAGGAGGTGCGAGAAGCCGTTTAGCCTTTTTTAGCTCCTAGTTTCTGTTTTTTTTAGGCAGAAAATAGGAGCCAAGTGATTATCTCAGGAGTCTGTGACCAAAAACAGAGCTGAATATTTTGAATTATATACAAGACATGGACGCAAACGCCCCTCCGATGGGATGTTCCAGGTAGCAAGCGAATGCAAAAACTGCTCCTCTGCCCTCTGGTGGCGTGGAGCGTTTTTTTAAGCGGCTTTAAATGATCAAAGTTAAAAGACTTTTATGAGGTGGAATTATATTGAATTAACCGCAATACGTTTAATATGAACATATAGATAAGCTCTTCTTGTGTGTTTGTGATGTCATAAAAAGTTGTACAAGTTGTTGTACATTGTTGGATTTTGACTGCACAGGTTTTCCTAAGGTGGAAATGTGACGGCACTTATTACAGCTCTTATTTTTTATTTTATTACACTGTACTGTATTAAAGTCGTTTAAAGGAAGAATGTGCGACATGTTCCACATAAATGTTGTTGTCAGAGCCGTGTTTACATGGACGGGACGGCCGGCTCCTCCCCTTGTGTATAAAAGCTGTTTTAGTCAAGAACTAGAGAGAAGAAGAAGAACATACTCACTGATTATTTGGATGTTAGTAAGAGTTTTTAGATCACGCTCATTCTGTGTCAGTTTACATGAAATGTGAAGCTACGAGCTAACTAAAGAGCGCTAACATTAGCATGCTAACACAACAATGTGAAGCTACGTGCTAACATTAGCATGCTAACACAACAATGCAGGACACAGGCAAAGGACCGTTTTGTCCCCCGCTTGTGCTAAACTCCTTCAAGTGAACGTGAGTGGAGAGGGGTTGGAGGTGTGACACTGGAGGAGAGCGGAGGCTTCAGGATGGAGGAGGCGTGGCCAAACAGTTTGTTTTGGTTTCATGCTGGAGCTCAAGGGCGACATCTGCTGGATCAAAAAGTCACACATTCTTCCTTCAAAGATGTATTTGCTCTGAAGACTGTAGAAAAAATTACATCCTTAAACGAAGCGCAAACTTTATTTTATTGGATGAAATAAGAAACATGATCGCTGACCCCAGATGAACAAATTAACTCTTCACAACTCTCTGAGTGTTGACCACTACACTGAGATCAATCAGATGCCCAAAAATTATTTAGTAAATGAGATTATGCATGTTTGCCAATTCCGGCATTTTAAGGCTGCTGCGTTTATGGTTGATGTTTTTTACAGTGTTTGACAAAATGTCAGATATTTTGCAGATTCTGTGAAGATGTTTTTGCTCTATTGGAAGTTTAATGTTATGTGTGAACATCCATTAAACTCTCTTTATAAGACAAACTGTGTTTATTTTCTCTGGTTCCAAGTTTCTCTAGAATAAATCAAAATCAGAAAACAGAAGCTGCTGACCGAAGACGAAACAAACTCTGGTTTAAGCTCAAGGAACGACGAAAGACATCAAATTACACATGAAAAGATTATGATTAAATCCTGTAGAAACCGACCTAAAGATAATAATGCATGTGAATCCAACAAAACAAGAATAAAGGAAGGTGTAAGGTCCATTTTCAACTCACAATTCGGTTTTCTTTGTAGCAGTTCAGGCTTGGTTTGAGGGGAAGAGGAACTTTCGGTTTAATTGTCTTAAAAACAATCAGCCACCCAGAGTATTTAAGAATAATTAGTTTTGTAGATTATCCATGTGATTACAATTTTAATTTTAATTTTCAATGTTTTGACACATGATCCCTTTGTACGTTTTCTTTTTCAAAATCTTAAAACACACAAATTTCCTAAAACTGTTCAAATAAAATCCCCAGCACATGAACCTCAGACTCTACCTTGTTAGTAACCAAGCGTCGTCTTGTTTGATCTTCTTAGTCCAGTGGTTCTCAAACTATGGCACCACCGGTGGTATGCGGGCTCCCTGTGGTGGTACGCAAAGGAATCTCCACAATATTAAAAAAACAAAAAAACATAATGGTGGTACTTCGAGAGCCAAATATTTTCAGAGGTGGTACGCAGTCTCAAAAGTTTGAGAACCACTGTCTTAGTCAGTACGTTTACATGCACAGTTAAAGTGGAGATACAGAATCAGCTCGTCTTATTGGACGACTGTTCTTGTCCTAGAATACAAGCACGGAGAGAATCGATTAATAGAGTGAAGTTTGTATCACTCCGCTACAGTAGGTGGCGATGTGTTCCCTTTCTGCAGGTCAGCCCCTATTTACTTTACCCGGCTTTCTTCTAAACATTTATGCTCTTTGACTTCCGGGTCAAAGCCTGGCGCATGGACTGTGGAGCATGCTCAGAACGCCTCAGCCAGTGTGGGTCTGATTGAGGTGTACACATGAAAGAGTAGAACGACCTCCAACCACATTATCTAACGCTAATGCTCTTAATCGTCTTTAAATCATGACTGCACTTTACAGCAGCACTAGAGCATTTTATGTGTTAGAAAGACTTCCAGAAACTCGACTGAAGAAGTTAGAGGGAGGGTTGGTAATTTTCTAAAACTAGCACCAGTCGCCCTGACTGCCTGGGGCCTGTAAGTTAAGAAGTCCAAGGTCCATTTCACCAACCCAGCATCAAGGTTACAAGTGGACAGCAGTTTATTTTCTAAAATGTGGGGTTGGATGGCATTAAAAGTGGAGGAGAAATCTACTAATAAAAGCCTTGAATGTGTTGAGTATAGGCCCAAGATGCAGACTCAGGTCTCTGGAATGTCTGGATTACATTCATTTATTTTTACCGGTTATATAAGTCCTCATTATCCAGTTGTATTGAATCAATTTCAGTCTAGTATTTATGTACTGTTCCAGTATGTATGCACTACGTTAGTGTGACACAGCCATAGAGTTCTATACAATCCGACCAGTAGAGTTGCCCCCTGCTGGACATTAGAAATAATACAGCTTTATGAATGCATGTTTGTAGGGGTTACATCTTCCTCTAAATGTCCCAAATCTCCTCCATGCAGAGCAACATGGACTCAGATCTTCAGGAGAAAATCAGGAAACTGTGGACCCAAAAACTGAAGCTACAAACTAAAACAAAGAAAAACAACATCTTCTTTGTTATTAATGAAACTCACCTTCATCAGTCTTCAATGTTCAGACTCGTCACACCAGAGATATTTAATCTGTGTATAACAGACCCTGTTACAGGCCTGATGACGTGGTGACGTATCGTTAGCTTGCTGTTAGTTAAAGGGGAAATGTGCAGATGTTTAACCAGCTGTGTATCACTACAGTAGAGATATTATATGTAAATGAACAATGTGTCACTCCCTCAGTGTTAACTGTGAGGAAAGCTTCCTGCTCATGTACGGGCCGATTCAAACTACAACCTGCACTTCTGCATTTTTTCTGTGCTTGCTCACAGAGAGGCGCCCTGAGAGAGGGGCGGAGCCAGAATCAAGACATCCCATCTGAGATCAGCTGGTGAGAACACACGTGATCAATCCACTGTTTCATCATCTGTACCGTGCCCAAGCACGCTTCAACCCTAAAAAACACAACGCTGACAGCCTTCATTATGGAGAAATCCAGAGTGTCATGTCTGTATCTGACTAAAATTACTCAGTGTGAGCCACAAAGTAGCTGTCATGTTCTCTGTGTTCCCTTTTTTTCTTTATCTCTCTCTCTCTCGTCTGTCTGTTTGTCAACTGAGCACGCTTCATAATAACATAAAGCATGCATGTTGTATTACAACGTTATGTACAAGAGGTACTGGGGCTCATCTGGTGCTGCTGTGGGACCTTATCTTGCCTGACTCTCCGAGGTCCCTGTGACCCCTCTTCTCAGTTCTTCTTAAATATTACGTGTATGAATCATCTTTATGTGTTTATGTATGTATGTTCTTCATTCTCTCTTTTTTCAACTTTTCAGAAAGGTGCTGTTGATGTCACCGGCGCTCTTTTCCAAATGTACGATACTCCCCGTAGTTTTGTCTTCTACGGCTCGTGTCTTGTACCCTCTATCCTCTTTGCTCCGTGTCTGATCGAGTAATAAACGATCTCAAATATAAAACATGCAGTAAAAAGTAAAAGAGCAGTGTCGGCCACACAGCGGCTCACAGACTGTTGTCATGGAGACAGAATGGATGTGCAGCATGTGAGCGATCCTGTGAGCACAGCCAGCGCTTTTTTCTTCCTGGAGAAAAACACTAGGTGGACACGAGGCCTCATCACTATACCTTTTATTTTATTATTATTTTGTATACATTTTCTTTCCATTAATATTTATATATACTGTATATTGACTTATTTTTTTAGTTTTAGTTTGTTTTCTCTTTGCTTCCCACTCAGCTCCTCTCTTCGATGCATCACACTGCCACACACACATTCACACATTTTATAATACACTACCTCAACATAAAAGTTACAGCTTGACTTTCACCATATCTCATTTAAATGTATTTGCCCGTATTGTTGTGTTGTATCTTTGCTAATGTGGTTTAAAGAGTTTTGGACAGCGATGTAGTGGAACTAATAACAAGAAGATTGTCTTAGAGATTTCACTTCAAGCTGCAGGAAGAGAAACGAGACTGTTTTCTGTGTTCCTGCTCTGAAGAAGCTCCGCCCCCTCAACTGTTTGGTCTGAGACAAACCAGGAAACAGGCTGTTATTCTGCCTCACTCTGAAGAGACACACACGCTGACAGACGGACCGACCTGCAGACACAAACCAGCACGACTTCCACTGAGAGAGGACAGGAGGAGGAGGAGGGGATACTGGGAGTACTTGTTATACTGGGAATACTGGGAATACTAACACTTCAACCTGCTGCTGAATCCACAAACTGAACGTGAGTTTCAAAGAAAAACAATCAAAGTGAAAGTAACTCTGAGGGACGGGGAGTGAATTCCTGTTTTTTCTGCTTGACTCTGAGATAAAATGGCGTCCAAGTTAGAGGAAGGTCTGAGCTGTCCGATCTGCCTCGACATCTTTAAAGATCCAGTCACCCTGTCCTGCTTCCACAGCTTCTGTAAAGACTGTCTGCAGAACTGCTGGAAGGAGAAGGAGAACAAGGAGTGTCCACTCTGTAAGAGGAGACATTCAAGGGAAGGATTTCCTCTAAACTTTGCTTTAAAGAACCTGTGTGAGAGTTTTGTGCAGGAGAGAGATCAGAGAGCTTCAGAGGATCTCTGCAGTCTGCACTCTGAGAAACTCAAACTCTTCTGTCTGGACCATCAGGAGCCGGTGTGTGTTGTCTGCAGAGATTCAGAAAAACACTCTGAGCACAGATTCAGACCCATCGATGAAGCTGCTGGACAACACAAGAAGAAACTTCAGGAAACTCTGGAGCCGGTAAAGAAGAAGTTAAATGTTTTTAAAGAAGTTAAAGTGAAGTTTGATCAAACAGCAGAACACATTCAGGTCCAGGCCCGACACACAGAGAGGCAGATTAAGGAGCAGTTTAAGAAGCTTCACCAGTTTCTAGAAGAGGAAGAGGAGGCCAGGCTGTGTGCACTGAGGGAGGAAGAGGAGCAGAAGAGTCAGAGGATGAAGGAGGAGATGGAGGCTCTGAGCAGAGAGATAGCAGCTCTTTCACACACAGTCAGAGACACAGAGGACGAGCTGAGAGCTGAAGACGTCTCATTCCTGAAAAACTACAAGGCTGCAGTGGAAAGAGTCCAGCAGCACCCCCTGCTGGAGGATCTACAGCTGCCCTCAGGAGCTCTGATAGACCAGGCCAAACACCTGGGCAACCTGAGCTTCAACATCTGGAACAAGATGAAGGACATGGTCTCCTACAGTCCGGTCATTCTGGACCCAAACACTGCTTATCCAAACCTCATCCTGTCTGAAGATCTGACCTGTGTGAGAGGAGGAGAGAGACAGCAGCTTCCTGATAATCCAGAGAGGTTTGATTTATTCTGCTCTGTCCTGGGCTCTGAGGGCTTTAACTCAGGGACTCACCGCTGGGACGTCCACGTTGGAGACAGTACACACTGGTTACTGGGTGTGTTAGCAGAGTCTGTAAAGAGGAAGGGAGTCATACAGTCTGGATTTTGGTTTGTATGGTTCTATGATGGTAAATACACAGCACGCTCCTCATCACATCCAGTCACTGTTCTCTCAGTGAAGAAGAATCCTCAGAGGATCAGAGTGAATCTGGACTGTAACAGAGGAGAGCTGTCGTTCTCTGATCCTGATACTAACACACACATACACACCTACACACACACTTTCACTGAGAGGATGTTTCCATACATTTACACTGGTGATAAACTAAAGATTTTACCAGAGAAGATCTCTGTGACTGTGGAACACTAATACATGATGATGATGATGTTCTGAATCTTCGTCTCTGATTCTCTTAGGGTTGTGTGACTGCGTTGTCATGGTGATAGTGATGTTGTTTTGTTGAATCATTCGTTGTAACTTTGAGTATTTCCACAGCACGTAAAATCTTGATCCTGATTGGTTGGTTTGTTAGAGTCTATTTAAAGATAATCTGCTCAGCGTGTTAACTGGTTAACTGTCATCTGTTGCTTCAGCTGCTGTCAACGTTTGATTTCTGACTTTGTCACTTGAACTCTAAGGAGTCCCTGAAGGCATCATCTGTATCTTTGTGTGCATTATGAGTTATTATCCTGCATGTAGAGAATAAAACAGTAATGATTATTATCTGATCTGAAATCACTCTACAGTTGTAGAATAATAACTTCAGATCATCACGTTTTCCTCTTCTTACTAAATCGTAGTTCCATCTTTAATCTTGTTGGTGTAGTCAGGACTGTAACCAAGGTTTAGAAAATAGTGAGGTCCAGAATTCTTTCTGTTAATATATCGTATTCAAGGCATTTTGGGACATGCAAGATTCATGGCCAAATGATATCTTCAAATTCAACAGAAGCTAAACACCCAACCAACACAAACTCACACACACATTCACTTCCTGTATGTAAAGTGAATGATCTGTAGATCACGTGCAGCCCGAACCACGGGTGGTTATCCAAACAGAGCATCCATGACATTCAAAAGTAAACATTTTAAGCAGCTTTCATTTCTTTTCCTGCATCCTGGTCAGTTTTTATTCACCATTTTTTGTTTTGTTTCTGCAGAACTTTATGATTCTTATCTCGTCTTTTTGTCCTTTTTGTGTCTTATGCACAATAATGAATGCATTCATTGAATATTTTATAAACATGTGGACTGGACAGTTGACTCTGCACTATTCCAGCCCTGCAAAGTTTCTGTTTACAAGTAGCCAATATGTAAAAGTGATATATAATTTAGTACGGCATTATTTTGTTTATGAACTTGTAAGAATGGCAAACTTTGAACTTTTAAACAAAATGATCCAGATTGTGATTAATTTTCTGTGACAAATGGTCATACAGTGATCTTATCTTTGATGTTTGTTTGGTTTATTGTTGTTCTTGTTTAAGAGGGGTTAGGACAGTTTGATGACTATCGCACAAGAGAGAGAGAGAGAGAGAGAGAGAGAGAGAGAGAGAGAGAGAGGGAGAGAGAGAGAGAGGGAGACAGAGAGACAGAGAGAGAGAGAGAGAGAGAGAGAGAGAGAGAGAGAGACAGAGAGAGAGAGAGAGAGAGAGAGAGAGACAGGGAGAGAGAGAGAGATGGAGAGAGAGAGAGAGAGAGAGAGAGAGAGAGAGAGAGAGAGAGAGACAGAGAGACAGAGAGAGACAGCGAGAGAGAGAGAGAGAGAGAGAGAGAGAGAGAGAGACAGGGAGAGAGAGAGAGATGGAGAGAGAGAGAGAGAGAGACAGAGAGACAGAGAGAGACAGAGAGAGAGAGAGAGAGAGAGACAGAGAGACAGAGAGAGAGAGAGAGAGAGAGAGAGAGCGAGCAGTTTTTTATTTTTCCTTACTTATTCTTCAGGGGTTCCAAATAACTCAACATTACTCCTGTTTTTAAAAGTTTGAGTCATTCTGGAGCTTCATTCTACAAAGGTATGGCTCCGTAGATTTGTTATCATGTTTGAAATGTCAAATATCAGACCTGAAGACTGTCTTTGTCAAAGCTTTTGTTCATGTTTCTTTACCATCTTCATCTTCAGTGGATGAAACGTCCTCTGAAGAATCCAAACTAAGAACGCTTTATGTTCTTTGAAAACAACAGAGTTCAAAATAAAGAGTCAAAATATCTGGTTAGTGTGAATCCTCTGTCACCTGTAATCACTCATCAATAAAGTATTTCTACACTTGATCTGAATCCGTCTTTATAACTCGTGTTGTGTGTTTTATTGATGCTTGTAAATGTCATCATGGACGACTCTTTCTCCTGACAGAATGAGTTTGTCTCTGTGATTAATAATAAAGTTATTCTTATTAATTCAGGTGTTTCTTTAACTCCAGTCTGAACCTGCGACATGTGAAATCAAGTCGATCAGTGTCGTCTCTGACTCATCCATCAGGTCGGACAGGAGAAAAGAAATGTCCTGAAGGGAAAGAGTTTGATTCAGAGATCCAACGAGCTCTGGAGAACACAGGTTCATTAATGAAGGTTAACCACCTGATGAACATCACATGTCAGTTATTGAACACTTTAACCGTTTGAAGATTTATTAGAGGAGGAACAGCAGCTCACAGCGACACTTAACCCCTCCACCACCTTAAGCTGATGATTCTTGGAGGGAACACTCAAAATATTGATTGTAATTCAACGATTGAAACTTTATTCCTTTTTAAGAAATTATTAAAGAGAAGTTGAGTCTGTGTGTGTGTGTTAGAGGTCTAAGACAGTAAATTAATAATAATTTAAAGACAGAAAACACTGTCCCTCAGTGCTCCGTCTGCACCCCCTCCCCTCTGTGTTCCCTCGAAAGCCACGCCCCCTCACTTACGCTGAGGGGACTTACAAACTGATACAGATGATGGATTTTCTTTGTTCCTTTTTCAGAGAACATGAGTTATTCATTTCTGTCAGGACCTAAAGACAATTTACACCAAAATCTTAAAAAAGTGGATCTGGAGGAAATGACCAACTGGACTATTTTAAAGTCCAGTTATAGTCATACTGAGACAATAAATCCACTTTTGTAAACATCATGTAAACGTACTGACTGATTCATTTTATCAAAGAGACTCTAGCTGGAAAAAAGTTTATTTGCTGTCATCGAAACCAACAAGAAAAAAAAAACACATATCAGTTACGTCTTATGAGTAAAAGAAGAAGTCCTGTTCATGTTGATTTCATTATCTCCTACACGGGTAGCTCCTGTAGGATTTAACACCATTTCCCATAATCCCACCTTTGTCACTAAAGCGTTAATCTATTCTCTTCAGCGTGCGTGGTGACGTGGCGGCGCAGGTGGCTGCTGGAGATGAAGGTCTTGCCGCAGTGCGAGCACCTGAACTGCTTGCAGTCCGTGTGCACGCTCATGTGGACCTTCAGGGATCCCGACTGGGCGAAGCGTTTGCCGCAGTGGACGCAGTTGTAGCGTTTCTCTCCCGTGTGGACCCTCTGGTGGCGTTTCAGGTTGCTGGGGTCGGAGAAGCGTTTTCCGCAGAGCATGCAGACGTACGGCTTCTCGCCCGTGTGGACCCTCATGTGGGTCTTCAGGTTCTTCAGGCAGGCCAGAGTTTTCCCGCAGTAGTTGCACACAAACGTTTTCCCCGCGCTGTCCTCCCCGCTGTTACTGGACACCCTGCTCGCGGCGTCCAGATGTCTCCACCGGTCCCGTCTGAGGAAAGCACTTTGCCTCTCTCTCGTCTCTTTTCTCGCAGGAAGCTGCAGCGCCATCTGCTGGTTGTTCTGTAAGCCTGCAGGCTGTCTGCACTCTGCCACCGGCGGGCTCAGCTCCCCGACGGTGAAAGAAACGCTGCCCGAATCGGACGCAGCTGAAACTCTCCCTCTGGTGTTCGACGCGTACGAGCAGCTGGGATCCTCTGGCAAAGGATTCTGGGTACTCATTGAGCCGTGCTGAAGCTGTGGCTCGAACATCAGACAGTCGAAGCTGCCGGTTTCTAAACTCTGGCTGGTGTTTGTCGTATTCTGGACGCACACTGAAGTGGAGCTGACTTCCTCGCTCGCCCAAGCTCGAGTAGAACCGCCACCTTCCTCCGTTACTTCCTGTTTAGTCAGCAGGGGCGGAGCTTCTGCGTCTGCCGTCTGTTCGTCAACAACAGGAATAAGATCTGCTGGAGAGAGAGAGAAAGAGAAATATCTTACCTTTCTTACATTTTCAGTATTCAGATAAAGAGCAGGTGTAGTGCGTACCTCTTGTCACAGTAGTCTCAGAGACTCATCATGAATCATAAAAAAAAAAACGTCCTTTAAAGCCTCGCTCACACTGTGAGATTTTCCCCCGATCGTATCAAAGTCGTGGTGGCACGTCAGCTCACACTGTACGACCTGATTGTCGGACACGTCCAGAGAGCTCACACTGTACGAGTGAAATTAGGACGGAGCGTTGACAGTTGTTAATAAAGTTTCATTTGAAAACCCCAACGGACGACGGCCGGTGAAAGAGAAGGAAGTGGAAGTTGTTGTAGGATTTAGGAAAGTTGATACAATCGTAGATATATGGAGACAAGTTTCAGAAAAGTGCTGCGCTGATGATCTGTACCGGAAAGTAAAAAAATAAAAGAAACACCGTGTTGCGTCCTGCCGCTGGTCGCCATGACTACAGTCCTCCCTTGTCTCTCGTGATTATATTGTAGTCACACACAACTTCTGCCGGACCCCTTCATGACGTAATCGTCAAGATTTTAATTTCTAAATATCAAACATGTTTGAAATAAATCTGGGCGTCCCCGACGATCGCCGGGCAGATCGGGGACGTTAAGATTGGATCTTTGGACCGCTCACTCTACGAGATAATCTGAACAGAGAATCGGGTCCGAGCAGCCTCGAGTCAGGAGAGACCCTGAGACTGTCTGGAAGGAAGAATCAGAGCTCAACAACAGGGCCCTGGTAGTGCTGGGCGATATATCATGAAGCTCGATTCCATCGATATTTAATTAATGCTTGATATGGAAAAGGGAACATCCATTTTATTTTTTAAACCACTTCAAAGTTTTCTCGCGATATTTCGTTGCTCCGAGAGATTTCCGCAGCAGCGCTTGTTGCTCGGAGACGAAAGGGCGGAGGAGACTTCACTCCTGCTGCTGAGGAGCCTCGCTCTTATAAGCGACCAACACGGAGGAGAAAGAGAAAGATGAGAGCGAGGCCGAATTACTTACAAAAAAAGGTTCATAACGCAGAGCTCAACATCACAAGTGTCCCACTGACCCGGATGAAGGATTGACAGTCCAGCTGATTGCAGGTTCAGCTGGAGGCTTCACTGCTGTCACTTCACTCGCTGCACTCGAGTTGTTCACACTCAGATCTGAGAGCAGGTTTTCTCTGATAAAACACACGTTTGGTAAAACGGTTTTAAAACCATCAGATCCCGACAAAAGCCGAGTTTAAATCAGAATTCAAAGAGAAACAAATCACCAGAAGAGTGGAGAGTGACAGCAGGACGAAAACAGAGAAAAGTTTGATCCACAGTGACAGACAGCTGGAGGAGCTGGAACACGTTAAAGTTAAAGACTAGATCCTGCTAAAGATAAAAGTTATTCACAAAACATGTTAGCCCTAAAGAGAGCTCCTAAAGTAAAGATGTAAGGATGAAGAGTTTCTCACAGAGAAGAAAGAAGGAGAGATTCCAGATCTATCACAGCCTCATATTAATATCACATTAAGTAGACTCTTACAGCATGGTGAATAAACATGAGCACATAAATATAAGAAAAATACACAATATGTTTATAATTAGAGCTCAATTATTAAATCTTGCATCAGAATGGTTCAAGAGTAAATTGGTGACTTTTATTTTTAGAATCTAAAGTAATGTTCCTGGATCAGTGATATTTTTTTTTATACAGTGGAGATTCACTTTTATAGGCTACATTTATAAACTTTAATACGATAAATATCGAGTCATATCGACATTAGGCAAAAAAAAAAATCGTTATATCAAATTTAGGCCATATCGCCCAGCACTAGGTCCTGGGTCTTGTAGTTTTTTGCTGATGGCTAGTTGTAGTTTAAACCAATAATAATAGAAAAAGCAGTTATAAATCTAGACGTGAAAATGAAAGATCATGTCTACATGTGGTTGTCGGTGTCCATCACTCATACTGTACTCACTGTCCTGAGCAGAGCAGCCCCAGGTCTCATCGTCGTCCTCCACTTTGATGACCGCGGTCGTCGGTTTGGCCGTCTCACCTGCAGCCGGCTGTAACGGAGCGCACAGAGAGCGAACACGATAAGAGCGAGGATGGTAATAAGGTCAGGAACTAGGACGGGAGAGGAGAGCGTCTCGTACTCACCGTCCCCTGTGTGGCGCCCCGTCCGGAGGATGGATCGATGTCTTCACACCGCAGTGTCTGAGCAGGTGCTCTGCACAGCACCAGCTCACCTGGAGGACGTGATAACACCTTTAAAGATCACGCACCTTCAGACGCACTGAGGTCACTATTTCATGAACAACGGATTCGTTTATACTTTAACACGACACAAAATGCTGCAAGTCCTCCTATTTAAGAAGCTTTAACCAGATACGAGGGATACATCGGTTCAACATCTGTATCGGCCGATAGCGAGCGAGTGACAGCAACTAAATCAGCTTGATTCTATTTTTCATTGTATTGGAGTGTCCTAACTGCCTACAGCGACGCAGAACGCCGTTTTAACCCTGACGTCCCGTTTTTATTTTCCTCTGTCGCTCTCTAGCAGGGTCGAGGAAGGAGGAGGCTCTACGAGGCGCTGATACTCGTTAGCTTGTTTCACAAAGTGGGGAAAGTCCTGCATTAACAATATACACATACGTGATAGAAATGTTGAGCTGTGACTTGTTTTAACACCGGAGAAAAAACTATTGACAAGCCTCTGAGAAGAGCTCACCACACTTCAGTTTGTCCACCTTCAAAATAAAAGCACCACATGTCATACTGTTTGCAAAGGGGAGCTGAAATTATCCTAGCAGAGAAGTAAATATTTATGGGATGCAGAGTGGACAGCGATCGTGCACAATGCAACATGATATCTAACGCTTGCTTGTTGTTAGGAGACGGTGTTATTGTGAGAATTTTTTATCCTTCATCAAATCAAAACTGATGAGTCATCAAAACATTCACCCCCCGTACAGTGTGTGTCCATCCAGACATGAGCTAATCACACCTATTTGGTTTTTTGAACCAGGCTGTAAACATGTTCATCTCTGCTGTAAAAAGAGGCTTTTTAGAATGGGTGTGTATGTGACTTCCTGTGCTTCTGCAGCCAGCCTCTAGTGGACACTCAAGGTACTGCAGGATTGTGCACCTTCAAAATAAAAGCACCACATGTCATACTATTTGTAAAGGGGAGCTGAAATTATCCTAGCAGAGAAGTAAATACTTATGGGATGCAGAGTGGACAGCGATCGTACACAATGCAACATGATATCTAACGCTTGACATAATAAATCAAGATGAAACTAATAAATAACTTTAAATATCGGACTCAAAACTCTGCGGAACTGACACAGGACAAGTCGAATATTACCAGGAACATAACACCAGAGTTTGGTTTAATATAAATCACACAAAAAATACTTTAATACGAGTTTATCAGCGGAGCGTGACTCATCAGTAACTTACCTCTGACCGTGCTGAAGACTGCTGTGGCGGGAGCACGCACACACACACACATACACACGCACGCACGCACGCACGCACACGTGCACGCGCACACACACACAAACTCCGGTCGATAAAGAAAAACGCAAAACATATAAAATGAAAAATTCGTGTTTTGGTGAAATTCATAAGCTGTCTATATAAACCTGTTACATATAGCCTACACCCCCCCCCCCCCCCCCCCCACACCCCATATATCTCATCATGAATGAAGAAAAGGAAAAAGTAGGCGCTATGCCGTACAAGTCATAAAATATACAAAGTGCAGCAAATATTTAAACAATAGTGCAGTAAGAGCACGCTGTGTCATTCATTTGTAGAGCGTGGTTATAAGAGCCGACATTTTCAGTACAAACACATAAAGCACATTCATTACACTATTACCACTTCTTCTACGCAGATGACACTCAGCTTTATCTACCGGTCAAACCAAACAATCTTGCAGAACTCACCTCTCTTACACAATGCCTTGAAGACATAAAACACTGGATGGCCCATAACTTCCTACAATTAAATGAGTCAAAAACCGAAGCTGTTCTTTTTGGCCCCCCCCGACATCATCAAACAGGTCTCCAACAGCTTAGGTCACTTATACAGCCACATTAGGCCCCACGCCAGGAACCTTGGCTTTATCTTCGACTCAGGCTTTACATTTGATCGGCAGGTAAATTCAGTTGTCAAATCCAGTTTCTTTCAGCTCCGTACAATTTCCAAGCTAAAACCTATCCTCTCATTCAGTGACTTACAGACAGTAACCCATGCGCTCATTTCATCCCGGCTTGACTACTGCAATTTTTTATATACCAGGATAAGCCAGTCGTCCCTGTCCCGTCTGCAGCTGGTCGAAAATGCTGCAGCAAGGCTGCTGACTGGAACCAAGAAGAGGGAGCATATCAGTCCTGTCCTAGCGTCCCTTCATTGGCTCCCAATAAGATTCAGAATCGATTTTAAGATTGTGTTGTTTGTTTTTAAAGCCCTGAATGGCCTGGCCCCCCTTTATATTACCGACCACCTCAGGCCGTACACCTCTTCTAAGCGCCTGAGATCATCAGACATGGGCCTCCTGGCTGTTCCCCGCTCACGGCTCAAGCTAAAGAGAGATCGGGCCTTTTCAGTAAAAGCCCCTAAACTGTGGAACAGCCTCCCTCATTCAATCAGGTCTGCACCCTCTGTTGACTCTTTTAAGTCCCGTCTCAAGACATACTTTTATATTTTAGCATTTGAGTCCCCTGGTCCTGAACAGACCATCTCTTTCAGGTTCCTTTGTTGCTTTCTTTATATATTCTTTCTTTTTATTTATATATATGTATACATATATATATTTCTCTCGTGGACGTTGTGATCTGAAGTTGTTTTTTCTTTTTTAATGTATTGTAAAGCACTTTGGTCAGCTGTAGCTGTTTTTAAATGTGCTTTTTAAATAAATATGACTTGACTTGACTATTTTATGCAGATTGAAAAATAAAAGAATAAATATGAATGTAAGGAGGAAATCGAGGAGAGGGATTATACATTTGGGTTCTGATACACAACTTCACTTTGAAGGAGGTGTAAAGAGGCCCCAGACTTTCCATAAATCACTCAGCTTATCTTTAAAGTTCCCATATTATACACATCACACTTCAACATCTTTCTCTAAAACTAATACCGTAATTTCCACACTATAAGGCGCACTTAAAAGCCTTTAATTTTCTCAAAAAACGACAGTGCGCCTTATAATCCGGAGCGCCTTATATATGGATCAATTGGTTAATTGGTTGATCCATACTGGTTGTACACGGCGCTCAGCGACACTGACTCGGATAATGACGAGAGGGAGCCGGGCATGTTGGATGCCGTACTCACCCAGCTGTTCAATTCGGACACTGAAGAAGAAGAATTTGAGGGATTCGTGGACGGGGAATGAACTGAAAAAGTGAGCTTTACGTGTTATACGTAACTGAACAATGTTGAGTCATGCACTAACGCAGGGGTGCCCAACCTTTTTTGAACCAAGATCTACTTTTAAAGTTACCAGTCTGCAGAGATCTACCAGTCCACATAGTGAGCCATAGCCTTTACCAACAGCCTACAAACGCATTTAATACTCACACAACAAACAGAACATAATAAATGAGAGTTCTGTAAAAAATAATGCAGACTACAGACTACAGCAGGCTGCTGTGAGATGATGTTGCTTTTGTTAAATTAGCTGCAGACACAGTGAGAGTGAACGGAGTAAAGTCCAACCGACTGTTTGACCGGGTCACGTGTGTTCCCACCTCGGTCCGTACGGATCACGGATCAACTGTGTGCTGTAGCACTAAAAGTAAAAAGGTTCGCGTGGTGGCTGGCGCTCCAGTGCAAGTGTTGTGTGTGTGTGTGTGTGTGTGTGTGTGTGTGTGTGTGTGTGTGTGTGTGTGTGTGTGTGTGCGTGTGCGTGTGCGTGTGCGCTGTTTGTTGGTGTGTCTCGTGCCCCGCGATGCTCACAGTCATGACAGCAGAGAAAAGTAGCTGCAGCTTCATCAAATGCGCTTAATACTCGTAGCATAGTTTCTATATATGACTTTTTGGTAAAACATTTAGCCCCCCCGGTTTTACCTGCACGTCATTGCGCATGCCTGCACTCTCTCTTGCGCGCGCTCTCTCTCTCTCTCGCTCTCTCATGCACGCAGCAATTTCATGAATAAATGAAAAATTAAATACACACAGGTCGGAAGTATACTTGGGCTCCCCACACAGATATCGTGTGTGGGAAACAGTGCAATGAGATGAAATTGAAATCACTTTTCTATTTTACAATTGTATTTTATATTGACTAAACATCTCGCGATCGACTGAGAATCAGTCAGCGATCTACCTGTCGATCGCGATCGACTGTTTGGGCACCCCTGCACTAACGTTTGAATTAGCGGTATCAGACTGTGTTTCTTTTACGTGTTTACAACTGAACAAGGCTGGGAGATATTGTGAATATGCACATTAACGTTTGAACAACGTTGAGTTATTGTGAATGCACTACGTATAAAACTACGTTTTGAGAGTTAAGAGAAAAGTCAAAGAAATAATTTATTATTTGGGGAAATCGTCTTATGTACTTTTGTTTTTGTAGTTTTATACGTTACGTTTTATACATATTTATATTTATATATTCACAATATCTCCCAGCCTTGTTCAGTTGTAAACACGTTCTATTCTATGCGCCTTATAATCCGGTGCGCCCTATATATGAAAACAGTTCTAAAATAGGCCATTCATTGAAGGTGCGCCTTATAATCCGGTGCGCCTTATAGTGCGGAAAATACGGTATATAAGTCAGTAAGTAAGTAAAAGTTTATTTATATAGCACCTTTCAAGAGCAGACATCACAAAGTGCTTCACAATAAAACAAAAACAGAGTACAAACAGTCACATAAAATCAAATACAGACAGATCAAACAAAGGCAAGTCTGAACAGATAGGTCTTTAGCTGCTTTTTAAAAGTGCCACAGAGGTCAATATGTTTCTGTAGTCTGTCTCCAAACCCCCCAATGATGACATCAGTCCATCCTTTCAATCTTTTGCCTGCTCTACTTTTCAGTAAATGTGTGCTCAAACAGTCCATTAATGCATGGTCACTTAAAGTTTCTGGATTTGAAGCATTAAAGAAAGACATGTTGGTTGTAGCACGACACACATGCACCCACCTTCAGCCCAGGAGAGATTTCCTCTGCAAGGCTGGCCAGCCAAGAGCCCTTCCACAGTTGCGCTATTAAACCACCAGGCGGCGACAAACTAACATAAATGTGACAGCCACATCAATTTAGCAGAAATTCAACATAGAGGTTAATTCTAACTCTGTTACACTGCTTGAAAAGTGCAGTTAAGGTTTAACGAAGAACAGGAGACAGTACTGTTCCTGTTGGTCTTCCCCCTGGGCGGCCTGAACCTCCGACCAGAGGGGAGAAGAACAAAGTCCTCCAAGAGAGGACGACGGTCAGAGCTGGCCAAGATCGACTTTGCTCTCCTCACAATTTGTCTGTTTCAGATATCTGACAATGAAAGCCTCTGAGTGCTGATTATTGTACTTGCTGTTTTAATGATACTGGTCAAACGGTTTGTGTTGTGCACTGAAAGGTTATTACCATGACATGAAAACAAAAGGTTAAAAATGGAACCAATGAAAGATTGGTAGAATAAAACCATCAGTGTCTTGCCCACATTCAAAGTATTCAGTCTATGCAGAAAGTAGAGTCTCCGCAGTTCCTCTTTGCAGATTGCATTTGTGTTGTGGTCATGATTCAAGTTCTTTTCAATCCCTGTGCCCAGGTACTTCTACAAGTCAACATTCTCCACAGGTGTGCCTTTGATCAGAGTTGGGAAAGGTTGAATGGGAGGTTTTCCGTAAGTGGATGGGCATCTCTTTAGTTTTGTTGACATTGAGCTTCAAGAAGTCCCTCCACTCCACAAAATCTTTTACAAATGGCCCATGATCGACCTCTCTCTCCTGGAGCAGACTAATTAAAACAGTGTCGTCTGCAAACGTTGGGAGAAGCCTGTTGTCAGAGGTGCTCCTGCAGTCATTTGTATACAAAATATACAGTGAAGGGGACAGGACACACACCTGGGGTAAGCCTGTGAATGACAACCGCTTCACTGATAGAGCACCAGTCGCCCTGACTGCCTGGGGCCTGTAAGTTAAGAAGTCCAAGATCCATTTCACCAACCCAGCATCAAGGTTACAAGTGGACAGCAGTTTATTTTCTAAAATGTGGGGTTGGATGGCATTAAAAGCGGAGGAGAAATCTACTAATAAAAGCCTTGAATGTGTTGAGTATAGGCCCAAGATGCAGACTCAGGTCTCTGGAATGTCTGGGTTACATTTATTTATTTTTACCGGTTATATAAGTCCTCATTATCCAGTTGTATTGAATCAATTTCAGTCTAGTATTTATGTACTGTTCCAGTATGTATGAACTACGTTAGTGTGACACAGCCATAGAGTTCTATAGAATCCGACCAATAGAGTTGCCCCCTGCTGGACATTAGAAATAATACAGGTTTATGAATGCATATTTGTAGGGGTTACATCTTCCTCTAAATGTCCCAAATCTCCTCCATGCAGAGCAACATGGACTCAGATCTTCAGGAGAAAATCAGGAAACTGTGGACCCAAAAACTGAAGCTACAAACTAAAACAAAGAAAAACGACATCTTCTTTGTTATGAATGAAAATCACCTTCATCAGTCTTCAATGTTCAGACTCGTCACACCAGAGATATTTAATCTGTGTATAACAGACCCTGTTACAGGCCTGATGACGTGGTGACGTATCGTTAGCTTGCTGTTAGTTAAAGGGGAAATGTGCAGATGTTTAACCAGCTGTGTATCACTACAGTAGAGATATTATATGTAAATGAACAATGTGTCACTCCCTCAGTGTTAACTGTGAGGAAAGCTTCCTGCTCATGTACGGGCCGATTCAAACTACAACCTGTACTTCTGCATTTTTTCTGTGCTTGCTCACAGAGAGGCGCCCTGAGAGAGGGGCGGAGCCAGAATCAAGACATCCCATCTGAGATCAGCTGGTGAGAACACACGTGATCAATCCACTGTTTCATCATCTGTACCGTGCCCAAGCACGCTTCAACCCTAAAAAACACAACGCTGACAGCCTTCATTATGGAGAAATCCAGAGTGTCATGTCTGTATCTGACTAAAATTACTCAGTGTGAGCCACAAAGTAGCTGTCATGTTCTCTGTGTTCCCTTTTTTTCTTTATCTCTCTCTCTCTCGTCTGTCTGTTTGTCAACTGAGCACGCTTCATAATAACATAAAGCATGCATGTTGTATTACAACGTTATGTACAAGAGGTACTGGGGCTCATCTGGTGCTGCTGTGGGACCTTATCTTGCCTGACTCTCCGAGGTCCCTGTGACCCCTCTTCTCAGTTCTTCTTAAATATTACGTGTATGAATCATCTTTATGTGTTTATGTATGTATGTTCTTCATTCTCTCTTTTTTCAACTTTTCAGAAAGGTGCTGTTGATGTCACCGGCGCTCTTTTCCAAATGTACGATACTCCCCGTAGTTTTGTCTTCTACGGCTCGTGTCTTGTACCCTCTATCCTCTTTGCTCCGTGTCTGATCGGGTAATAAACAATCTCAAATATAAAACATGCAGTAAAAAGTAAAAGAGCAGTGTCGGCCACACAGCGGCTCACAGACTGTTGTCATGGAGACAGAATGGATGTGCAGCATGCGAGCGATCCCGTGAGGACAGCCAGCGCTTTTTTCTTCCTGGAGAAAAACACTAGGTGGACACGAGGCCTCATCACTATACCTTTTATTTTATTATTATTTTGTATACATTTTCTTTCCATTAATATTTATATAAACTGTATATTGACTTATTTTTTTAGTTTTAGTTTGTTTTCTCTTTACTTCCCACTCAGCTCCTCTCTTCGATGCATCACACTGCCACACACACATTCACACATTTTATAATACACTACCTCAACATAAAAGTTACAGCTTGACTTTCACCATATCTCATTTAAATGTATTTGCCCGTATTGTTGTGTTGTATCTTTGCTAATGTGGTTTAAAGAGTTTTGGACAGCGATGTAGTGGAACTAATAACAAGAAGATTGTCTTAGAGATTTCACTTCAAGCTGCAGGAAGAGAAACGAGACTGTTTTCTGTGTTCCTGCTCTGAAGAAGCTCCGCCCCCTCAACTGTTTGGTCTGAGACAAACCAGGAAACAGGCTGTTATTCTGCCTCACTCTGAAGAGACACACACACTGACAGACGGACCGACCTGCAGACACAAACCAGCACGACTTCCACTGAGAGAGGACAGGAGGAGGAGGAGGGGATACTGGGAGTACTTGTTATACTGGGATACTGGGAATACCAACACTTCAGCCTGCTACTGAATCCACAAACTGAACGTGAGTTTCAAAGAAAAACAATCAAAGTGAAAGTAACTCTGAGGGACGGGGAGTGGCTTCCTGTTTTTTCTGCTTGACTCTGAGATAAAATGGCGTCCAAGTTAGAGGAAGGTCTGAGCTGTCCGATCTGCCTCGACATCTTTAAAGATCCAGTGATCCTCTCCTGCTTCCACAGCTTCTGTAAAGACTGTCTGCAGAGCTCCTGGAAGGAGAAGGAGAACAAGGAGTGTCCACTCTGTAAAAGGAGACATTCAAAGGATATCTTACCTCCTAACTTTGCTTTAAAGAACCTGTGTGAGAGTTTTGTGCAGGAGAGAGATCAGAGAGCTTCAGAGGATCTCTGCAGTCTGCACTCTGAGAAACTCAAACTCTTCTGTCTGGACCATCAGGAGCCGGTGTGTGTTGTCTGCATTACTTCAGAAAAACACAACAAACACACGATCAGACCCATCGATGAAGCTGCTGGACAACACAAGAAGAAACTTCAGGAAACTCTGGAGCCGGTAAAGAAGAAGTTAAATGTTTTTAAAGAAGTTAAAGTGAAGTTTGATCAAACAGCAGAACACATTCAGGTCCAGGCCCGACACACAGAGAGGCAGATTAAGGAGCAGTTTAAGAAGCTTCACCAGTTTCTAGAAGAGGAAGAGGAGGCCAGGCTGTGTGCACTGAGGGAGGAAGAGGAGCAGAAGAGTCAGAGGATGAAGGAGGAGATGGAGGCTCTGAGCAGAGAGATAGCAGCTCTTTCACACACAGTCAGAGACACAGAGGACGAGCTGAGAGCTGAAGACATCTCATTCCTGAAAAACTACAAGGCTGCAGTGGAAAGAGTCCAGCAGCGCCCCCTGCTGGAGGATCCACAGCTGCCCTCAGGAGCTCTGATAGACCAGGCCAAACACCTGGGCAACCTGAGCTTCAACATCTGGAACAAGATGAAGGACATGGTCTCCTACAGTCCGGTCATTCTGGACCCAAACACTGTTCATCCAAACCTCATCCTGTCTGAAGATCTGACCTGTGTGAGACCAGGAGAGAGACAGCAGCTTCCTGATAATCCAGAGAGGTTTGATTCCTACAGGTTTGTCCTGGGCTCTGAGGGCTTTAACTCAGGGACTCACAGCTGGGACGTCCAGGTTGGAGACAGTACATCCTGGAGACTGGGTGTGTTAGCAGAGTCTGTAAAGAGGAAGGGAGTCATACAGTCTGGATTTTGGAGAATAGGGTTCTATGATGGTAAATACAAAGCATGCTCCTCATCACATCCAGTCACTGCTCTCTCAGTGAAGAAGAAGCTTCAGAGGATCAGAGTGAATCTGGACTGTAACAGAGGAGAGCTGTCGTTCTCTGATCCTGATACTAACACACACATACACACCTTCACACACACTTTCACTGAGAGGATGTTTCCATACATTTACACTGGTGATAAACTCCCACTAAAGATTTTACCAGAGAAGATCTCTGTGACTGTGGAACACTAATACATGATGATGATGATGTTCTGAATCTTCGTCTCTGATTCGCTTAGGGTTGTGTGACTGCGTTGTCATGGTGATGGTGATGTTGTTTTGTTGAATCATTCATTATGACTTTGAGTATTTCCACAGCAGGTAAAATCTTGATCCTGATTGGTTGGTTTGTTGGAGTCTATTTAAAGATAATCTGCTCAGCGTGTTAACTGGTTAACTGTCATCTGTTGCTTCAGCTGCTGTGAACGTTTGATTTCAGACTTTGTCACTTGAACTCTAAGGAGTCCCTGAAAGCATCATCTGTATCTTTGTGTGCATTATGAGTTATTATCCTGCATGGAGAGAATAAAACAGTAATGATTATTATCTGATCTGAAATCACTCTACAGTTGTAGAATAATAACTTCAGATCATCACGTTTTCCTCTTCTTACTAAATCGTAGTTCCATCTTTAATCTTGTTGGTGTAGTCAGGGCTGTAACCAGGGTTTAGAAAATAGTGAGGTCCAGAATTCTTTCTGTTAATATATCGTATTCAAGGCATTTTGGGACATGCAAGATTCATGGCCAAATGATACCTTCAAATTCAACAGAAGCTAAACACCCAACCAACACAAACTCACACACACATTCACTTCCTGTATGTAAAGTGAATGATCTGTAGATCACGTGCAGCCCGAACCACGGGTGGTTATCCAAACAGAGCATCCATGACATTCAAAAGTAAACATTTTAAGCAGCTTTCATTTCTTTTCCTGCATTCTGGTCAGTTTTTATTCACCATTTTTTGTTTTGTTTCTGCAGAACTTTATGATTCTTATCTCGTCTTTTTGTCCTTTTTGTGTCTTATGCACAATAATGAATGCATTCATTGAATATTTTATAAACATGTGGACTGGACAGTTGACTCTGCACTATTCCAGCCCTGCAAAGTTTCCGTTTACAAGTAGCCAATATGTAAAAGTGATATATAATTTAGTACGGCATTATTTTGTTTATGAACTTGTAAGAATGGCAAACTGTGAACTTTTAAACATGATCCAGATTGTGATTAATTTTCTGTGACAAATGGTCTTACAGTGATCTTATCTTTGATGTCTGTTTGGTTTATTGTTGTTCTTGTTTTAAGAGGGGTTAGGACAGTTTGATGACTATCGCACAAGAGAGAGACAGAGAGAGAGAGAGAGATGGAGAGAGAGAGAGAGAGACAGAGAGAGAGAGAGAAAGAGAGAGAGAGAGAGAGAGAGAGAGAGAGAGACAGAGAGAGAGAGAGAAAGAGAGAGAGAGAGAGAAAGAGAGAGAGAGAGCAGTTTTTTATTTTTCCTTACTTATTCTTCGGGGGTTCCAAATAACTCAACATTACTCCTGTTTTTTAAAGTTTGAGTCATTCTGGAGCTTCATTCTACAAAGGTATGGCTCCGTAGATTTGTTATCATGTTTGAAATGTCAAATATCAGACCTGAAGACTGTCTTTGTCAAAGCTTTTGTTCATGTTTCTTTACCATCTTCATCTTCAGTGGATGAAACGTCCTCTGAAGAATCCAAACTAAGAACGCTTTATGTTCTTTGAAAACAACAAAGAGTTCAAAATAAAGAGTCAAAATATCTTGTTAGTGTGAATCCTCTGTCACCTGTAATCACTCATCAATAAAGTATTTCTACACTTGATCTGAATCCGTCTTTATAACTCGTGTTGTGTGTTTTATTGATGCTTGTAAATGTCATCATGGACGACTCTTTCTCCTGACAGAATGAGTTTGTCTCTGTGATTAATAATAAAGTTATTCTTATTAATTCAGGTGTTTCTTTAACTCCAGTCTGAACCTGCGACATGTGAAATCAAGTCGATCAGTGTCGTCTCTGACTCGTCCATCAGGTCGGACAGGAGAAAAGAAATGTCCTGAAGGGAAAGAGTTTGATTCAGAGATCCAACGAGCTCTGGAGAACACGGGTTCATTATTGAAGGTTAACCACCTGATGAACATCACATGTCAGTTATTGAACACTTTAACCGTTTGAAGATTTATTAGAGGAGGAACAGCAGCTCACAGCGACACTTAAACCCCTCCACCACCTTAAGCTGATGATTCTTGGAGGGAACACTCAAAATATTGATTGTAATTCAACGATTGAAACTTTATTCCTTTTTAAGAAATTATTAAAGAGAAGTTGAGTCTGTGTGTGTGTGTTAGAGGTCTAAGACAGCAAATTAATAATAATTTAAAGACAGAAAACACTGTCCCTCAGTGCTCCGTCTGCACCCCCTCCCCTCTGTGCTCCCTCTAAAGCCACGCCCCCTCACTTACGCTGAGGGGACTTACAAACTGATACAGATGATGGATTTTCTTTGTTCCTTTTTCAGAGAACATGAGTTATTCATTTCTGTCAGGACCTAAAGACAATTTACACCAAAATCTTAAAAAAGTGGATCTGGAGGAAATGACCAACTGGACTATTTTAAAGTCCAGTTATAGTCATACTGAGACAATAAATCCACTTTTGTAAACATCATGTAAACGTACTGACTGATTCATTTTATCAAAGAGACTCTAGCTGGAAAAAAGTTTATTTGCTGTCATCGAAACCAACAAGAAAAAAAAAACACATATCAGTTACGTCTTATGAGTAAAAGAAGAAGTCCTGTTCATGTTGATTTCATTATCTCCTACACGGGTAGCTCCTGTAGGATTTAACACCATTTCCCATAATCCCACCTTTGTCACTAAAGCGTTAATCTATTCTCTTCAGCGTGCGTGGTGACGTGGCGGCGCAGGTGGCTGCTGGAGATGAAGGTCTTGCCGCAGTGCGAGCACCTGAACTGCTTGCAGTCCGTGTGCACGCTCATGTGGACCTTCAGGGATCCCGACTGGGCGAAGCGTTTGCCGCAGTGGACGCAGTTGTAGCGTTTCTCTCCCGTGTGCACCCTCTGGTGGCGTTTCAGGTTGCTGGGGTCGGAGAAGCGTTTTCCGCAGAGCATGCAGACGTACGGCTTCTCGCCCGTGTGGACCCTCATGTGGGTCTTCAGGTTCTTCAGGCAGGCCAGAGTTTTCCCGCAGTAGTTGCACACAAACGTTTTCCCCGCGCTGTCCTCCCCGCTGTTACTGGACACCCTGCTCGCGGCGTCCAGATGTCTCCACCGGTCCCGTCTGAGGAAAGCACTTTGCCTCTCTCTCGTCTCTTTTCTCGCAGGAAGCTGCAGCGCCATCTGCTGGTTGTTCTGTAAGCCTGCAGGCTGTCTGCACTCTACCACCGGCGGGCTCAGCTCCCCGACGGTGAAAGAAACGCTGCCCGAATCGGACGCAGCTGAAACTCTCCCTCTGGTGTTCGACGCGTACGAGCAGCTGGGATCCTCTGGCAAAGGATTCTGGGTACTCATTGAGCCGTGCTGAAGCTGTGGCTCGAACATCAGACAGTCGAAGCTGCCGGTTTCTAAACTCTGGCTGGTGTTTGTCGTATTCTGGACGCACACTGAAGTGGAGCTGACTTCCTCGCTCGCCCAAGCTCGAGTAGAACCGCCACCTTCCTCCGTTACTTCCTGTTTAGTCAGCAGGGGCGGAGCTTCTGCGTCTGTCGTCTGTTCGTCAACAACAGGAATAAGATCTGCTGGAGAGAGAGAAAGAGAAATATCTTACCTTTCTTACATTTTCAGTATTCAGATAAAGAGCAGGTGTAGTGCGTACCTCTTGTCACATTAGTCTCAGAGACTCATCATGAATCATAAAAAAAAAACGTCCTTTAAAGCCTCGCTCACACTGTGAGATTTTCCCCCGATCGTATCAAAGTCGTGGTGGCACGTCAGCTCACACTGTACGACCTGATTGTCGGACACGTCCAGAGAGCTCACACTGTACGAGTGAAATTAGGACGGAGCGTTGACAGTTGTTAATAAAGTTTCATTTGAAAACCCCAACGGACGACGGCCGGTGAAAGAGAAGGAAGTGGAAGTTGTTGTAGGATTTAGGAAAGTTGATACAATCGTAGATATATGGAGACAAGTTTCAGAAAAGTGCTGCGCTGATGATCTGTACTGGAAAGTAAAAAAATAAAAGAAACGCCGTGTTGCGTCCTGCCGCTGGTCGCCATGACTACAGTCCTCCCTTGTCTCTCGTGATTATATTGTAGTCACACATAACTTCTGCCGGACCCCTTCATGATCGTCAAGATTTTAAATTCTAAATATAAAACATGTTTGAAATAAATCGGGGCGTCCCCGACGATCGCCGGGCAGATCGGGGACGTTAAGATTGGATCTTTGGACCGCTCACACTACGAGATAATCTGAACAGATAATCGGGTCCAAGCAGCCTCGAGTCGGGAGAGACCCTGAGACTGTCAGGAAGGAAGAATCAGAGCTCAACAACAGGGCCCTGGTAGTGCTGGGCGATATATCATGAAGCTCGATTCCATCGATATTTAATTAATGCTTGATATGGAAAAGGGAACATCCATTTTATTTTTTAAACCACTTCAAAGTTTTCTCGCGATATTTCGTTGCTCTGCGAGATTTCCGCGGCAACGCTTGTTGCTCGGAGACGAAAGGGCGGAGGAGACTCCACTCCTGCTGCTGAGGAGCCTCGCTCTTATAAGCGACCAACACGGAGGAGAAAGAGAAAGATGAGAGCGAGGCCGAATTACTTACAAAAAAAGGTTCATAACGCAGAGCTCAACATCACAAGTGTCCCACTGACCCGGATGAATGATTGACAGTCCAGCTGATTGCAGGTTCAGCTGGAGGCTTCACTGCTGTTACTTCACTCGCTACACTCGAGTTGTTCACACTCAGATCTGAGAGCAGGTTTTCTCTGATAAAACACACGTTTGGTAAAACGGTTTTAAAACCATCAGATCCCGACAAAAGCCGAGTTTAAATCAGAATTCAAAGAGAAACAAATCACCAGAAGAGTGGAGAGTGACAGCAGGACGAAAACAGAGAAAAGTTTGATCCACAGTGACAGACAGCTGGAGGAGCTGGAACACGTTAAAGTTAAAGACTAGATCCTGCTAAAGATAAAAGTTATTCACAAAACATGTTAGTCCTAAAGAGAGCTCCTAAAGTAAAGATCTAAGGATGAAGAGTTTCTCACAGAGAAGAAAGAAGGAGAGATTCCAGATCTATCACAGCCTCATATTAATATCACATTAAGACTCTTACAGCATGGTGAATAAACATGAGCACATAAATATAAGAAAAATACACAATATGTTTATAATTAAAGCTCAATTAATTTAATAAAAGTTGTAATTAAATCTTGCATCAGAATGGTTCAAGAGTAAATTGGTGACTTTTATTTTTGGAATCTTAAGTAATGTTCCTGGATCAGTGATATTTTTTTTTATACAGTGGAGATTCACTTTTATAGGCTACATTTATAAACTTTAATACGATAAATATCGAGTCATATCGACATTAGGCAAAAAAAAAATCGTGATATCAAATTTAGGCCATATCGGCCAGCACTAGGTCCTGGGTCTTGTAGTTTTTTGCTGATGGCTAGTTGTAGTTTAAATCAATAATAGAAAAAGCAGTTATAAATCTAGACGTGAAAATGAAAGATCATGTCTACATGTGGTTGTCGGTGTCCATCACTCAAACTGTACTCACTGTCCTGAGCAGAGCAGCCCCAGGTCTCATCGTCGTCCTCCACTTTGATGACCGCGGTCGTCGGTTTGGCCGTCTCACCTGCAGCCGGCTGTAACGGAGCGCACAGAGAGCGAACACGATAAGAGCGAGGATGGTAATAAGGTCAGGAACTAGGACGGGAGAGGAGAGCGTCTCGTACTCACCGTCCCCTGTGTGGCGCCCCGTCCGGAGGATGGATCGATGTCTTCACACCGCAGTGTCTGAGCAGGTGCTCTGCACAGCACCAGCTCACCTGGAGGACGTGATAACACCTTTAAAGATCACGCACCTTCAGACGCACTGAGGTCACTATTTCATGAACAACGGATTCGTTTATACTTTAACACAACACAAAATGCTGCAAGTCCTCCTATTTAAGAAGCTTTAACCAGATACGAGGGATACATCGGTTCAACATCTGTATCGGCCGATAGCGAGCGAGTGACAGCGACTAAATCAGCTTGATTCTATTTTTCATTGTATTGGAGTGTCCTAACTGCCTACAGCGACGCAGAACGCCGTTTTAACCCTGACGTCCCGTTTCTATTTTCCTCTGTCGCTCTCTAGCAGGGTCGAGGAAGGAGGAGGCTCTACGAGGCGCTGATACTCGTTAGCTTGTTTCACAAAGTGGGGAAAGTCCTGCATTAACAATATACACATACGTGATAGAAATGTTGAGCTGTGACTTGTTTTAACACCGGAGAAAAAACTATTGACAAGCCTCTGAGAAGAGCTCACCACACTTCAGTTTGTCCACCTTCAAAATAAAAGCACCACATGTCATACTGTTTGCAAAGGGGAGCTGAAATTATCCTAGCAGAGAAGTAAATATTTATGGGATGCAGAGCGGACAGCGATCGTACACAATGCAACATGATATCTAACGCTTGCTTGTTGTTAGGAGACGGTGTTATTGTGAGAATATTTTATCCTTCATCAAATCAAAACTGATGAGTCATCAAAACATTCACCCCCCCGTACAGTGTGTGTCCATCCAGACATGAGCTAATCACACCTATTTGGTTTTTTGAACCAGGCTGTAAACATGTTCATCTCTGCTGTAAAAACAGGCTTTTTAGAATGGGTGTGTATGTGACTTCCTGTGCTTCTGCAGCCAGCCTCTAGTGGACACTCCAGGAACTGCAGGATGCTGCACGTCCACATCGGCTTCATGTTTAAACACCGGACGTTGCAGCTCGGTAGGTGCAAAGACCTCTCAGTGTGACGTCATGTTAACGGTTACCTTTAGGTGTTCCGTTCCTCCTCGGCACGTTGCCAGGGTGATGATGAGCGGGCCACTGAGCTCGAGCGCGGCCGCTTCCGAGTGGCAGCGCGGTGCCGCTCGCGGTAGCCGCGGCGCGCAGGGCGGTCGCCCGGGCGGCTCGGAGCTCCATGAGCCGCAGCTTTCTCCGCAGCACGTCGTTCTCTTTGCGGCTCCGGGAGATCTCCAGCTGCAGCACCGAGTACTCGCTGTCCACCAGCTCGCAGATCTCCGCCACCGCCGTGTTGGCCAACACCTCCACGATGGAGGCGAGCTGTGCGTGGAAAGCAGCCGCCGGGGACATCTTAATAAACACAATGAGAACAGTCCAGATCACCTGAGGCGATGCAGGTGGTTAAAAAAATACAACAGAAGCCCAGCGCCTGCTCAGAGTGCTCCGATTTAGACTCACAGCCGATGTAAACACAGCCGAGACTAACCAGGAAGTGATGCGTGTGTAGAGGACGAGAGAAAGGCCGGACTGCGCATGCGCAAAGGATCATTTCGCAATAGTCATGTACGACAGGGATGAGATGTTTTCACCCCTCAGAGAACACAAACATTCATATTTCATGACTAGAGTCAAAGTGTTTCTGAGGCTCTGTCGTTTATTCATTGATGTGTTTTGTCTTTTTGACCTTGTGGTCGTTTTAAACATCTTTTGAGTTCTGTGTTGTGTGTCTGAGGTCGACTGGCCTGTGTTTGGTTAAAGGTGGGTTTCCAGGACTCCTCTGTAGTTTGAGTCCCAGCTCATTTGGCTTCTCTTGTTTTCTACGGAAGAGGATTAGGGCCAGACACGAGAAAAGAACATGAAGAGGAGGAAGATTTTCTCTTTCAATAAGCAGCTCCAGAAAACAAAGATGAAAACTCAAAACATTGTTTATCAACTTTTATATCAATATTTCAACTTTTTCCTCGATATTGTTTTTCAATTTTATTCCCGACATTTCTGTTTCGACTCACACCATTTCCACTTTTTCACATTTAAAGTATTTTGACTTTTATTCTCTACATTTCAACTTTTTTTTGATATTTTGACTTTTTTCAGAATATTCTGATTTTATTCATTGATTTGTATTTCATTTTTATCCCAGTTTGACGTCTTTCTCAACTTTTTGACTTTTTCCTCGAGATTATATTTCAACTTAATTCTCGACATGTCAACTTTTCTTCTCGAGGTGCGTAATGAAAAAGAAAATTCCTTATTGACTTCTCAATGAAGAACACATGACACATATTTAATCATTCTTTTATTCTCTGCTTGCATCGTAAAGCAACACAGACCAAACCAAAACAATATCCATTCTAAATTAAATAATTAAACATAAAATATTTTCAACTAGAAACAATACAAAAAAACAATAATTTGACATTTCTTCCTCAGAAACTGTAATGCTGCATCTTTCAGCCTCTCTTCTGTTAGAGGTGGATACAAAGCTTTGTTTCCCTCTGTTGAAGCAAACTTTCATCTGCTGACAAAAAAGTATTTTGTTTGACTTTACGTATTTATTTATTGTTTATTTTACAGGGGCAATGCAAAATGTAATTTAAATTCACCAGTTTGCTAATAGTTTATTTGAATCTGTTGTCCCTGAGCAGGTAAACAAATAACATAACAGGAAGTATGTGACCTAAAATAACAGAATATGTTAAAAAAGTCCATTTGTGTAATATTACATACCGTGTTAATGAACTGTATTACTTTGACGGACAGATGCTGGCATAGTCAACGACTGCAAATCTAGATTCTGTAATCCTGATCTTGTGGTATCTGGATGAAAACGATCCTCTCTGAAAAGAAGTGGGCCCAGAGGGTTCTGCTGGGCTTCGATGCAGAATGATGTTTCTCAGGTGGTTTAACAAGAAATGTTTTTATTTGTGGGTTCATTGTTTGTCCCAAGATGTCTTCCTCAAACTTCTGCTCTGTCGCATCATAAAACCGGAAAATAACAAACAGGAAAAGAAGCATCATTTCCTTTTTTTATTACAGAAACTTGAACAATCGCATGTCGTTCAAGACGATCAAAAAAGTCACTTTTCTATCGTTTCATTGGCGGATTAAAATATGAACTCGTGATTATAAAGAGACAATTTTAAAAGCATCACAGTTTGATTTTCTCTCTGCACAAACTGTCCTTCCTTTAAAAAACTATTTACAGCACACGGCGCCTCCACGCGCTCAGTCACTCGGGACGTCGGGGTGACATTTCCTCATGTGTAACTTGAGGCTGTACTTGATGACGAAGCTCCTGGAGCAGTGCGAGCAGGCGTACGGCCGCTCGCCCGTGTGAACGCTCATGTGCGACTTCAGGTGAGCCGACTGGGTGAACTTCTTGCCGCACTGCTCGCAGCTGAACGGCCTCTGGCCCGTGTGGATCCGCATGTGGACCGCGAGGTTCTGAGCCGTGGCGTAGGTCCCGTTGCAGACGGAGCAGACGAAGCGTTTTCCCCGGGGGCCGGCGCCCGTCTGACCCGGCTGCTCCCTGTAGAGGGCGTAGTTCACCATGTCTGCACCGTCTTCGTACTCGAACGCAGAGTTGCTGCCCTCGGACAGCTGGCAGTCGGTGGAGGTCGAGCCGGAGACACTGACCAGCTTCAGACCAAAAGCGTCGCCGTCCACGTTCTCGTTCTGGTGAAAAGGAGCAAAGGTCATGTGACTCTTTGACTGTTTGGTCCACGTGACGCTGAGGTCGAGCTCGGCCCTGTTGGTCGGAGAATGAGCCTCCATCAGGGAGCCGTTCCCGAAGTACGCCGTCGGTCTGTTAGCGCTCGGAGGGACCATCGAGCACTCCTGGAGGACCAGCTGGACGTCCGGGTCCATCTCTGACGAGAAGGAGCAGACCGTGTCGCCCGCCTCCATCTTGTCCCCGCCGAGCTGGACGGAGCAGCCGGGCTCGCTGCGAGGAGAGTCCAGGGAGTAGACGGACGCGCTCCTCTTCTGCGTCCCCGCGCTCGCGTGCGAGGTTTTCGGTGCGAGCTGATCGGAGGACAGCGTCCTGCCCGGCTCTTCGCTTCCCGGCCAGACTCTCTTCAAGCTCCGGCCGGCGGGAGAGGACGTGACGGCGTCTCTGTTTGCAGACATCCCTCCATCAGACGGTGTCCTGTAATCTGAAAGAAAAGAGAAAACACTTCAAGAAGCAGAAACTGGAAAGTCATGCTGGAGTCTGTTTGTTACAGAGACTTTAGAGATGTAAATGCATTGGAGGGAGTTCTTATATGGACTCACTCCCGCCCTTTGCACCTATATGAACCATGTAAAGCATATATTTACAGTTCAAAGGTCACATATTATTCTCCATGTTTCTCTAACTCTAACATGTGTCTCTAGTCCGTCTACTAAACAGACTTGTTCTGAGGACAGGGGCGGAGACATTTCAGAGGAAAGCAAGAAAAGTGAAGAGAACTATGACCGTCAGAAGTCCTCAACCAGAACTGCTCGATGATTGGCCAGCGAGCCGGTTTACACTCACCTTCCTCGAACGTTTCGCTGCTGTCAGAGTCTTCATCTTTGATCAGCACCACATCTGGAAGCTGGGGGAAAAAAACAGATTCAATTAGAAGTAAAAACAGGCAGCAGGGTCTTTCCACTTCTGTCACATCCCAACACCATCAACAGCGACTTTACAGAACCATGAAGCCGCTGAGAGGTCGGCTCGTACCTCGTCTGACGCGTCTAACTTGTTGTAACGTGCATTAAGTCATGATCAGACATCAGTGGGCGGTCTCTCTCTCCCACTGGGATCAAAAGGTGAACAGGTGAGTTAAATCAATACAACGGGTCCCGCTCTCCACCTACGAGGGCTGCATGGTCAACTGAGAAAAACACAAACATGCCTCCTCATGTCTACAGGATGGTGCTTCACTCTGCAGTCAGAACAAGCTGCATTCAGTGTTTTAGTCAAGACCACACTGAGACCAAGAGAGACCAGAGACCAGAGTGCTCAGAGACCGAGTCAAGATCCAGACACAAGACCAAGACCATAAACATCACTGTGAAACCCTCATCTTGTGTTTAGGGGGCGTGTCCCTCACTCAGACTGTAACACTGAGGGATAAAACTCAAAGTAAGAATAAATTGAAGTTGTTTGTTCTTTTAGAAAGAGTCGTTTTCCTTCTGATCTCAGCGATGACGTGAGAAAGAAGCCGATCAGTGGAGGTCTTGATTTGAGGTCCGGAGTCCGCCCAGTCTGAGACTGAGACAAGACCGAGTAAAAATGGTTTTGGTTCTGAGACGAGACCTTCAAGAAGTGTTCTGGAGACAAAGACCGAACTGGAGCACACGAGCACGTTTTTAAAAATCGTTTGAATAATAAAATGTGTAAACCTGAACCATGGTTCCTGTTTGTTGTTTTTAATCATCTCTCTCTCTCTCTCTCTCTCTCTCTCTCTCTCTCTCTCCCTCGTTATCTCTCTCTCTCATCTCTCTCTCTCTCTCTCTCTCTCTCTCTCTCTCCCTCATCTCTCTCTCTCTGTCTCTCTCTCTCTCTCTCTCTCCCTCATCTCTCTCTCTCTCTCTGTCTCTCTCTCCCTCATCTCTCTCTCTCATCTCTCTCTCTCTCTCTGTCTCTCTCTCTGTCTCTCTCTCTCTCTCATCTCTCTCTCTCTCCCTCGTTATCTCTCTCTCTCTCATCTCTCTCTCTCTCTCTCTGTCTCTCTCCCTCTCTCTCTCTCTCTCTCATCTCTCTCTCTCCCTCCCTCATCTCTCTCTCTCTCTGTCTCTCTCTCTCTCTCATCTCTCTCTCTCTGTCTCTCTCTCTCTCTCATCTCTCTCTCTCTCTCCCTCATCTCTCTCTCTCTCTCTCTGTCTCTCTCCCTCATCTCTCTCTCTCTCTCATCTCTCTCTCTCTCTCCCTCATCTCTCTCTCTCTCTCCCTCATCTCTCTCTCTCTCTCTCTCTCTCTCTCTCTCTCATCTCTCTCTCTCTCTCTCCCTCTCTCATCTCTCCCTCTCTCTCTCTCTGTCTCTCCCTCGTTATCTCTCTCTCCCTCTCTCTCTCTCATCTCTCTCTCTCTCTCTCTCTCTCTCTTCCCGCCTTCTGTGGTCCAAACAAATCCAGATCATTCAGGACCAGGATCTGAAGTCAGGATGACGTAGTGGACACAGTGTCTATAGTGAATAATAATTAGTGGTCAGTCAGAAGCGAGCTGTTTGTTTACCTCCTCCCGCAGCGCTCCTGCCGCTCCTGCCGCTCCTGCCGCGTCTCCCCCGGGAGCGGTAGGTGTTTCCGCCTCCTCGGTGGGAGCTCCCTCCGGTTCCGCCGTCTTCCCCCCGCTGCTCCCGCGGACCACTATGGACTCGATGAGGTGCAGCTTCTTCCTCAGGTCCTCGTTCTCCTTGTGGCTGCGGCTGATCTCCATCTGCAGCACCGCGTAGCCGTCCTCCACCAGCCCGCAGATCTCCAGCACCGCCGCTTTGGTCAACGCGCCCATGATGACGCCGAGCTGCTCGTGCAGAGCTCTGACGGTAAGAACGGACATCTCGACCCGACCGGACTCAAACCACCCCCCTTTAGGTCTGAGACGCTCGGTGTGCCGGTGAGCTTTCCGTTAAATAGCTCTGTGTGGACGTTAAAGCTGTCCGTCGGTGATTACAAAGGTGAGCAGGCCGTCTACTTCCTGTACATGCGTAGTTCCGGTTACACGGAGGACTTCAAAATAAGAGCCTGTTGTTTTTGCTGAGACGGTATTTTAAGAAAGAAAATAAAGTTTTTTTTATACAAATACATTGATAAAATAATTAATTATTATATATTATAGGGCCCCATTTTTACTGTGTTTTTTATTTTGTATTATTTTGTGAAAACTAGTGTTTTTCTTAAAAAATAATTATGTCTCTGGCATAGATCGTTTTTATCTTGTCGGAGCAAGTTATTACCATGTGGTCGTGTTGTGGTCAAGAGTTCTACAATCCTACAATTCACTTAGCAGACTCTTTTATCCAAAACGACGTACATCAGAGAGTAAGAACAACACAAGCAAGGATCTAGAAAAAAGGGAACAATGTGAGTAAGAGCAAACGATCAGCTTTGAGTCTGATTGGACACACAGGTGCTGACAGGAAGTGACCAGAGGCAAAGCACAACATTGAGGGCAGTTCTTGAGAGCTCTAATCAGTATAGAAACCATCTTATAAGTCGTCGTTATCAAACAAAAACCATCGTCATTACCATCATCATCATCAATAATATGGAGACCATCATCATTAAGTTAGTAGGTATTCATGAAAGAGCTGGGTCTTTAGCTTTTTCTTAAAGGTGCAGAGGGACTCTGCAGATCACATGGAGTTTGGAAGTTCATTCCACCACCGGGGGGCGACAGAGGAGAAGACATACCTGAGGCCAGAGTGCTCCGAGACCGGGACATGACCAAGACCGTGGTGGGCGTGTCACTCACTTAGACCGTAACACCGGATGCGGACGGAACAACGGCATAAAAATGTGACTACAAATGATTTGAAGTCATTTTTAAGAAAGATGTGGAAAAGTAACCTCAGTGGTGGTCTTGGTTCAAAATCCGGAGGCCGCCCAGTCTGAGACCGAGACAAAACCCGAGTAAAAATACTTTGGATTTTAAGACGAGACCATCAAAAAGTGGTCTGGAGACCAAGACCGGTTTTGAGTACTACAACATTACCACGTGGTAACAAGATAATCATCTTGTGCTAATGTAGCAGTGGTAATTATTAAGTGAAAATAATGTTTCTGATGTATTATCACGAGCTTTCACGTCACACACAAAGAACAAACCAAAGGAAAACAACGTTCAGTTTTTTTAATTTCAGACACACGAAGCATTCACAAACTTCCCACAGCTGCTGACTCTCCTCATGAATCCTTTCTCACGTTCACCGACTGTCGGTGCTCGAGCAAATAAAATGAACAGACATGGGCGACAAGACAGCTGCCCAAAAGTGAAGCCAGAACATGTGGCACTCCCCTTACTGGATGGCTGGTCGTATAGGTCGTATGCTCCGCCTCCTCCATGTTAACAGATGGGACAAACTATAACGTCAAAACAAACGCTCGTTTTGGTCATTATAGTTATTTCTTATCACGCTGATTTAAGTCTGAGTGTTTATTTTAATAAAAGTTTATTTATTGTTTCAACGTATATAAAGGGGGTATAGCGTCATGATTGACAGCTCTGTTGACCAATGAGGCGCCTGCGTTGCTGTGTGCAGCTGATTCCCAGAGTGGAGGAGGAACGGTGAGAGGGAAACGTAACAAACACGAACACAAGAGTCATTAAACTTTCCGTAAACCGTGAGTGTCTGCTTCAGACTGACTGAAGAATCTGTTGTGCCGTGAGCGACCTTTGACCTTCCTTCAATCAGGAAGTGTGTGTGTGTGTGTGTGTGTGTGTTTGAGTTAGAGCCAATAACGCAGCTCCACCAGCGGAC
Organism: Labrus bergylta; assembly: GCF_963930695.1. Classification (NCBI taxonomy): domain Eukaryota; kingdom Metazoa; phylum Chordata; class Actinopteri; order Labriformes; family Labridae; genus Labrus; species Labrus bergylta. The sequence continues at coordinate 3,502,461 of NC_089198.1, read as the reverse complement.
CTCTCGGGGATGTTTGGCTTCATTTTTGGGAGTAGTGTCGTTCATACAGTCGGTGATCAACACTAACCCTGCATCTCAGTTCTCTTAAACGCTGTCTCCTCGCTCCTCGTCTCCTCGCTCCTCGTCTCCTCGCTCCTCGGCCCAACCAGAAGTAGTTCTCGACCCGCCATGATAAGGATCGTCCCAAAGCTCTTATAACTGAACGGAGGAGAGAGGAGGGAGATCTGAGGAGCGATGGCCGAGGATACACGAGAGCTGACTTTGCGGAAGTCTTTTTACTGACAGACACGCCCCCTTATCGAATTTCACTCACTGATTGGACGCTGCAGCGGATCAGACTTCAATGAAACTTCTCAACATCAGCGGAGTTTAATAACGGAGACAAAACAGACAATAAAAAGACGCTTAACGGAGCGTCGGACATTTAAACAGATTCTAAACGTGTCAGTTTGTAATAAAATCAATACCTAAGCGAGTGTAGGCCGATCACTCCCGACATCTGATTTGTTTTTGATTAACTGTCAAACAAAAAGTCTGTTAATATGAAGTGTTCAAATAAAAAGATCATAAATGATTTCTTCATAAGTTTTCTTTTTATGATCACTCAGACTGTTTGCCCTTTTTCATTTATGATGACGTGAATGAACGGCTGACAGAGGGAGTCTGTCAGTTTTACATTCATCATTATTTACGTTTGTAAAGCTTCATATAAGACTGATCATTAATGATCTTCTGTTTGGAAAATGTCACTTTTTTTTCCTCTGTTATTTAGAACTCGTAAATAATTGTCAGTATTCCTGAGACGTAAGTATCTGTGTTTATAAAATACAGAGTTCATTGTCGAATTAGAAGTCAAAACAAATACAAATAATAAATAGACAATTTAATATTAAATAGTTTTGTCAGTAGAAATCGTCCTTTTGGTTTGAAGCAGACTGCAGGTTGTTCTTCAGGTGTTTGTTTTCAGGTAAAGTACACAGATTAAACACAGCTGTGTGAGTCGACTGACAGCTGAACGTGATCAGCTGATGTCGTCATTACAAACGGACGTCGCTTCACGTCACGCTACAGAGGAAAGGACGTCTCCTGTCTCTTAAAACATATCTCCTCATTTCCTCTCTCCTCTGCTTCGTTTCCTTGCATCTCTGGTGGGAGGGGCTAAGACGCAAGTGGAGGAGGCAAATTGGAGGACACTTGGATGCAATTAAGGGAACTGGGATGCACCCTAAAGCTCGGAGGTGGACCCAAAATGGCCCACGCTCTTTTTGAGGTAAGGATTCATCAGGAAAGTGTAGTTTCAGTTTGTGTCCACAGCAGGTCAAAAGGTCAAAAGGTCAAACGTATACAAGGCCTGACAAAGTGAAACCAGTCATACTGTTAGGAAAAGCATCAATTCATCCAAACAACTCAATAAATACAAAGGAAGTCCAGAGAGAGCAGTACGGTTCTGGTCCATCAGAGTTTAAGTCGGGTTAGCGCTGACAGTGTCTGAGTCACTTCCTGTTGAGCTAAACAGGAAGCTCCCCCTGGTGGTGTTTCTGCTGATGGATCCTCAGGTTCTGCTTCCCGGCGAATCGTTTCCCACAGAGCTCGCAGGCGAACGGCCGCTCCCCCGTGTGGACGCTCTGATGCGTCTTCAGGTGTCCCGACTGCGTGAAGCGCTTCCCGCACTGAGCGCAGCTGTACGGCCGCTCGCCCGTGTGGACGCGAACGTGCGTCTCCAGGCTCCGCGACGACGTGAAGAATTTCCCGCAGTAGCTGCAGACGAAGCGCCGGTCTCTGCAGAACCTGTTCAAGTCTAGAGGGTCCAGTCTGGATCCGCCGAGACCGAGCACCATGGGGAAAGCTGCGGCGTTCAGGTCCGGCACCTTGTCATGGAGCGTGGGCCTATGAGGGACAGGCATCATGCTGGGCAGGCTTTGACTGGTCCAGGAGGAGCACAGGTCCAGCTCCATGTCGTAGTTGATCAGAGACGCTCCCCGACTCAGCTCGGACATCCCCGGCAGGGAGGCGGGACTTCCCCCCGCTCCGGGGAAGAACTGCCTCCTCGACTGGGCTGTGGGCGGAGCTTCACAGTCAGACTCTGAGGCCAAGTCTAACACGACCCCTGAGGAGCTGCTCTCAGCGCCCCCTGCAGGACCTGGAGACCCCGGTGCACTGTTGGATTCTGTCAGCCTGTCACTGTTCAGATCCCACGGCCTCGTTTCTGCGACTGAGATCATCCTCCCTGAGGCGCCTTCTTCACCGCCGTCTGATCCCATCAGCTGCCCCTCGGCTCCTTTAGACAAACAAATATAAACAAACAACACAAAGCTGTGACTTCACGACACAAAGATTCAAGTGAGACAAACACCTAAATACTGTTAAAGGTCACCATGTTCCTCTAACTCTCTGTGTCTCTAGTCTGTCTACAAACCCCCCAATGATGAGAAAAGTCCATCCTCTCCGTCTTCTCCCTGCTCCACTTTTCAGAAAATGTGTGCTCAAACAGGCTGTTTGGAGATTTTCCCTTCATGACATCACAAAGGGCAGTAGCCCCTCCCCCAGGTGGGTGACACTCTCACAGCTAGGTGTTTGTTCTGCCCTCTGAGTCTGCCTTCTCACCGTAAACAATAGGACATGGAGCGAGAAAGCCCATGACACCCAAGCCCTTCCAGAGAGGGGGCGTGGTCAGACACAGCTCATTTACATATTTAAAGGTACAGACACAGAAACAGCCTGTTCTGAGCAGGGCTGAAATAGAGGGGTTTATAGACATGATCAAATACAAGATCAGAGTGGATTTAGAACAAGAAACTTCACACACATGTTTTGAGGAGCTCTGAGACTTATTTACACTGAAGAGGAGGAGGAAGATATGTCACCTATTTTCAAACCAGACCGTGTTGAATCCTGCATTACAGTCTAATCTCACGATATACGAGACGTGTCTTATTAACGTTCTAAAATTGCGTTTGTCAGACAGTCCAGCGTTGTATCTGGAGATATGTTCACGACAACCAATCAGGGCGTCTCCTCTCTTACCGTCGTCTGTGAGAAGCAGCTCGTCTGTGTCGTCGTCGCTCACCTCCTCTTTCGTCGTCTCTTCCTTTATCAAAATGACGTCCTGATCTCTCGGCTCCTCTGCAGGAGCCGCTGCAGAAGAATCCTGGAATAAAAACAATACTGATTCAGACACTTTTTCTTTCTCTTCGTATCGTTTTAAAAGTGGAGGCTCTGGTGCTTTTATGACCAGAGCCTCCTGCCTGAGGAGAAGAGTCTACAGAATCACTTTATGGACCTGCTTTTATCTCATGCAGTCTCTCTTTATTGCCTTCTATCGTCTTTTCAACTTGGATTATATTTCTTATTATTCCTTTCATTTTACTACTTTCATTATTTATTTTTTACTGCTATGACTTATTTATTTCTTTTCATTCTTTCTTTTTATTGCTCTTATTTCACCCTCTTTCATTTATTGGCCTCGTTATTGCTTTTCCTTCTCTATTTCCAAAGAGATTTGGATAAAGGGAGGGAGTTTAAGTCCTGCTACGAACCCAAATCTGAACATTTGGTGTGGTTGCTGGTGAGGTGCTAGCCAACCCTGAAACTGCTCGGGGGCGCCAGTCCCTGCTAGGGCTGTCAATTCTTATTTTAAAATCGAACATTCATTTGAACCTGGAGGACAATGTTCCTGTTGCACGCACTCTTTACTTTTGTTTTTTGAAAGGTTTTTTTGGGGGGATTCAGAATCTATTTTCGATTCAAAACAATTCTGGATTCATGATTCAAAGTCTATTTTTGAATGAGTACATACTTCAGGATCTACTCCAATCATCAGTGAGACTGGCTGAATTTATTGCTGCTCTATTTTTCATTCTCCTGAGTTAAAGAGCTAGCTTTAGCACTTAGCAGGGAGTGACTGATCAGCAAAAAAAGTTGGAAGTTATGAATCTATTTAAAATCTCAGTAGATAAGAATCTTGATTTTCATATAAATCGATTTTTTTTCCAACCTCTAGTGTACGGCATGTCTCACAATAACAAAGTGAAAAGTTGTGATATTCCTCAGCATCTTTAAACCAAATAATATACAACATTGAAAAGACAGTGAGTCGTACACGCCACCAGATGTCACTGTGTCCCCAAAGCTTCAGGAGGCCTTTTCCTCCTCGATAAGGAACTGTCCTTTTTACCATCAAGATGTATGAAGATAATCAGATATACACAGGAGAGCTAAAGGTTAACTTTCTGAAGATACAGAATTTAGATATTGAACTTTACGATTTATGCATTTTCACTTCTTCAATCCAAATGTCCTTAAACATGAATTACATAAAGCATATAATTCGGCTTTAATTCAATCATGATTTGACATTTACAGGCTCAAACTAACTGCTCAAAAAGTCATGTGTCAACCTTAAAGGGGACATATTATGAAGAATTCACTTCTTCAGTGTTTTTGAACATATATCTGTTTAACCTGAGAGTCTACTGACCCACAACATGTGAAATAAACCCATCCAGTCCTTTGTTTGTGGTCTGCATAAGTCTTACAACACAGAGAAAAATGCTCCGTTTCAAATGTGCTCCCCTTGTGATGTCACAGTGGGATTCTGGTAAAATAAAATCCCCTTCCCTCGTATCTCCACCCATAGACTCCACCCCCAGCCTAGAACAAAACTGTTGCGCAGGCCCGCCATTTTTATTCTCTCTACAGAGGAGTGATGTCTACGGGGAAAACTTGGGGGGGGGGCATTACATTTAAAGAGACACACACACCAAAACGCAGCGTTCTGAGACAGCTGGTTTATACAGGCTCACAAACCTCCTCTGGTGTTTGATTCATGTTATATTTTGACCAAAGCACAGCACAGATGTTTCATTTAGACCACAGGGGACTGTTTGAAAAGGTGGAGGAGGGGACTGTTTAAAAGGTGGAGGAGGGGGATCATATGTCCTCTTTAAAGGCTTAAAAACAATGAGCTGAAAATGAAATGCTACTCGTTTAGCACGTCCTCTCACCTCTTTGCAGGTTGCAGGACTCAGCTCTATCGTCGCCTCCGACACGGGGGCCCGTCCGCTTCTTTTGATATTTGCTATCGGCAGTCTGGACACCACTCCAGCTGTTAGGGCATAATCTGAGAGGAAAACAAAAAGACACGCTTACAACACTGGTTCCTGTAGTGGGGGAAAAGGAGGCTAAACAAGAGTCTTTGAACGGTTCTTGGTGGGTTTCAGTGTAAAAAGGCAGACTGCTTCAAATCCAGGTTACCACATGTTTTAAAACCATACAATGTCTGTTATTTTAGTGCTCATGATCAATATCTCAAAAAGCACCAGCACGTTTTGAAGCTACATCTGTTTCATAACGCAGGTGTGTAGGAGAGGAAAGATTTACGAGATTAAACTCGTAAATTTACGACTTCAATCTCATAAATTAACGAGTTTGAGACCAGCCTGCGCAAAATGATTAAAGTAGAACTCTTAAAGTATTTTCCTCTGCAGACAGCTTCCTCCCAGTCAGTGTGGTTCTTTTATGGCTATGTGAAGATGATTTGTAATTTGTAATTTGTAATTTATTTCAAGGATAGCCCCTTGAGATGCATCATCTCATTTTCAAGGGGGTCCTTTTTAGCTTTAGCACTTAGCAGGGAGATGATGATGTGCCAAAAGCATGTGTAGTTTCATATCTGCATTATGGAGGACGAGATCTGACAGAAGTATAAATAAATAAATGTATAAATAAATAAAGAATAAATAAATAAATAATGAATAAATAAATAATTAAACATGTGAATAAATAAATAAAAACTGGTAAATTAATGGGACATAAATAATTAAATGTCTTAAATGTATTTCTGCATTTATTTATAGAAATATTTCAGTAGAAATTAGTAAATGTGGAAATAAATAAATGTATAAATAAATAAATATGGAAATAAATGTAGATATAAATAAATATGGAAATAAATAAATGTAGAAATGAATAAATGTGGGAATAAATAAATGTACATTTACATACATTTAAGACATTTAATTATTTACATCCCTTTAATTTACCAGTTTTTATTGATTCATTCATGCATTTAATTATTTATTCATTATTTTATTTATTTATTCCAGTATTTATTTATACATGTATTTATTCATTCACTCTTTTATTTATTCCAGTATTTATTTATACATTTATTTATTTATTCATTTATACTTCTGTCAGATCTCGTCCTCCATACTGCATAAGGAAAGCCCCAACACAACTATTGTGTCTGTTATCGGTCTGCCTTGTTAAAGTGTCTCACAGACAGTTTGTGTCCTGTTCCTCATTTTACAGACAAACAAGGTCTCGCAAGTTGAAGTGAAAACTTCTCTTAAACTATTTTTACCGACTACACAAGGAAGTATCCTACTTCCTTATTAGTGAAACCTTTAGGACAAAATGCTCCAACAGGATGCTGCTGCTCTTCTGATATAGAATAAAATAACCACTTTATTATTTTATTCTTTAAAGAGTTCTACTTTCATCATTTGTGCGCAGGCTGGTCTCGAACTCGTTAATTTATGAGTAAATTTACGACTTTAATCTCGAAGTGTATTTATTATTTTATTTACCGTGGCCCTAATCCTCCGCCGTACATAAAGAAGGTTAAAGCAGCCAAAGCGTCTCCACTTTACATCCATCATGAAATGTACAGAACTTTTGCTAATGACGGACTAAAACTCAGGTTTTATTGAAGTTCCAGAAACTCACCTTTACTGAACTCCATCAGCCCCCCGCCGGTGGTCGCGTCCCCCCGGTGTCCCCGAGAGATGATGGTCTCGATCAGCCCCAGCTTCCTCCTCAGCGCGTCGTTCTCCTCTCGGTTCCGGCTGATCTCCAGCTGCAGGACGGCGTAGCCCTCCTCCACCAGCTCGCAGATCTCCGCCACGGCCGCCTTGGCAAGCGCCTCCATGATGGACGTGAGCTGGGAGTGAAACCCCCCGTAACTCGTCATTTTCAAGTCGGGCTGAATGGAAAGTGAATTAAATCCACATCGACCAACACGGTGCGTTCAGAGACACAGATTAACGTCGGATTAAAGAAGCATTCTTTAGCCAGTGTGGCGGGTTAGTGACTGGGACACACGGAGGGATGCTGAGGTTTCTGGTTGTTGCTTGTTGTCTTCTCCTCCTCGGCGTGTCGTTAAGCAACTTCCGTAATACCACTTTCAAAATAAAATCCCAGCCTGAAAAAACCGTGCTGCAACTATGGAAGCCCATTTCTGCCAATTAAAAAACAAAAACGAAAATTTGTCTAAATTATAAGATACAAAAATCGACATTACAAGATAATTGTGACTCTTTATCTAAAACGTCCACTTTTTATGTCATAATTTCTCATAATTATGACTTTTATCTCATAATTTCAACGTAATATGGGCAAAAAAAACATTTCTCAACAAAGCCAAGTTTTCAGTTTTATTTTTTTAAATGGCGGAACTGGGCTGCCATAGATGCATCCGAGTACGCTTTGTAAATTCAGCAACTGCTCACCCGAAAAGAGTTTTTTAGACATAAAAAAAGATGATTTTTTAAGTTATTTTTTAATTATTGTAACTTTAAGTGATCCTTTGTTATAATGCTCCACATTTTCGTTCAATTTAACTACATGACGTCTGAAACAAAATAAAGTGTACTTGTGACACACCGAAATGTGTTGTCACATTTTGTTATTGTATTTGGTTATTTTGTATGAATATTATACAAACGTATCTGTGTTTTGGTTAAAGTTATTTTGAAGTTGTTCCTGTATATGCTACAAGGGGGCAGCACCTCCCCTGCTGAGCGGGCTGTTTATTGTCTTTGCTGTGCTCTGCTTCAGTCTGGCAGAAGCATGAACAGGCGAAGGACAAAGTGCATGATAGAGCTTGTGGGCTTGATTAGTGACGTTGATAAAAAACAGTCATCTGCATTACTCTGCAGATGGAATATGACTCTGACAACCGCCCATGTGGAGGACCTGTATCTTAGATCTAGACAGTCTCATTACGAACACGGGGAACGGGCCAGTAAACTACTTTCCCATCACCTAAGGCAGTCGGCAGCAGACAGTCTAATAACGGAAATCACGACAACAACTGGGGACACTACGACTGACCAGGGGGATATAAATGATCAGTTTAGGAACTTTTATGAGACACTTTACTCCTCTGAGGTCGCTGATGGCTCCTCTGTTACAAACTTTTTCAACGATCTTGAGCTTCCCACACTAGGCCCAGACGAGGCTGCGGCCCTGGAGGGGGATATATCTAACAGGGAACTAGAGTGTGCGATTAAGGCTATGAAGAGTGGAAAGGCCCCTAGGCCTGACGGACTGCCGATCGAATTTTATAAAAGATTCTCTAGCAAAATAGTGCCAGTACTTCAGGGGGTATACGCAGAGGCCTTTCGCCAGGGGTCACTGATGTCACAGTGTGGCTGATCTCTATAGTAAGGGGGTATTCCTATTTTTTGATAATCTGGTTAGAGAATATGGCATACCAAGGACACACTACTTCAGGTACTTGCAAGTGCGAGACTTTACCCGGAAACATGTCCTCTCCTTCCTGACTGCTCCGTTAAGGAGGTGGTTGGAAGATTGTCTTAGCCTCGACCCCTATCGGGGGGGATGTGTCTCTAGGTTGTATAATATAGTCCAGAACATCTCTAGTCCATCTCTTTATCACCTTAAAGACTCTTGGGAGAAGGAATTGGAGATGAAACTGTCTGACGAGACCTGGCAGTCCGCTATTGAGAGAATACATAAATCCTGCCTATGTGTAAGAAATGGTGTACTCCAATTTAAGGTTTAGATTACATCTCTGCAGAAGCAGGCTTGCAAGGCTATACCCTGGTACCGATCCCACCTGTCAGAGGTGTCATGCACCCTTTCTCACGTTTTTCTCCTGCCGGTCGATTGCCCCATTCTGGACCTCCGTGCTTGAGACTCTCTCTTTTATGTACTCACGCAATATACAACCTAACCCTGTAACTGCTATATTTGGCCTGGCTCCAGAGGGGTTGTCCCTTTTGAGTTGTCAATCGAGCTCTCTTGCCTTTGGCTCTCTTCTGGCTCGCCGACTTACTCTTCTTAAGAGGAAGGACCGAGCTCCGGCCTCACATGCTCGGTGGGTCAGAGATGTAAAGGCACATTTAAAACTAGAGGAGCTAAGATACCGCAGCCAGGGCTCTGCAAAATGAAACATGGCAGCCCTTCCTGGATTACTTTAACAATCTGCCGAGCGCAAATGTGACTGACTGAGACCCTCATGACCCCCAAAAATCAATAAAAGACAGTTGAAATATAAACACAGGTAGGTGAAGATAGCGGTTCAGCAATAAAAACAAATGCAGCAGCTTACAGCAGATAATAAACAGAATGTGAAGTTCAGTCAACAATGATACACAATTATCAGTTGTTATAAAATAAACCTTCCTAAACTATTCTGTGCCCAGACTAAAGTCTTACTTGGAATCACTTTTCTGAAGACTGTTGCAAGGTTCGGTTGGTCTCCAATCTGTTGAATCTTAAAATCAACAGATCCAGCCACATTTCCGTGGCAGAAGAAAAGAGAGACAGCAGCAGGAGTCAGATTTGAGACAAGAGCAATGCACTGTTGTCTTTCTGGTTTGCAGGAGCAGATTTTCCTTGGTGTTTTCTTCTTCAGGTAACAGTGGGCTGTCTGTAGCGCTCCTGTCCAGTTGCGTTCAATGACCTAGAAGAAAATAAAGAAAGAAAACGCTGTGCTCGACCACTAGTTACTGATTGCGCCAAAACTCTTAAAAATATGCCATTGGAGTAGTTAGCTGAAACCTCTGATGCTTGAATTAAGCACGTAAGCAAGGAGGAGGGGGTTTGCCTCCTCGAATGCTGGGGGTTCAGCATGTGAGAGAGGTCGAAAAATGAGAGACGACTGCTCGACCCTTCACTTAACACCTGCATGTGTTACGTGCTGCAGAGCATGCTGGGAGTGTTTTTTTCAGAGCAGGGCATGCTGTGAGTAAGAGTCATTTAAAGTACTCCTACTCAGGCTTCTATATCGGCTACAGGCCGGACCTTTGTTTCAACACATGGAGATCCAAAACATTGAGCATAATGAGAATGACAGCCTGACAAAGTCGGAGTCGTCTGTCAGTCAGAAACACGTTTTACATTCTTAATGATCGTTAATGATTGTACGGTTTGAAAATGTTATGTATAGTTCAGCTTTCAACACCATAGTCCCCACCAACCTCCATTCCAAGCTGATCAACCTCGGACTTAACACCTCCTTGTGTGCTTGGATCCTGGACTTCCTGACGAACAGAGCCCAGGTGGTCAAAGTGGGCAGACACACCTCCAGCCCCTGCACCTTCAACACTGGAGCACCACAGGGCTGTGTCCTTAGCACCCTGCTCTTCACCCTGTACACACATGACTGTGTGGCCACAAGCAGCTCCAACATCATTATGAAATTTGCAGATGACACGGTGGTTGTTGGTCGCATCAGCAACAATGATGAGCAGACGTATACAGGGGAGGTTGGAAACCTGTCACAGTGGTGCCAGGACAACAACCTGCTCCTGAACGTCAGCAAAACCAAGGAGCTGATTGTGGACTTCAGGAGAGGACAGCAGAGGGATTACACCCCACTAAGAATTGATGGGATGCTGGTAGACAGGGTGTGCAGCTTCAAGTACCTAGGGGTGCACACCTCTGAGGATTTAACATGGACAACCCACATAGACAGTCAGGTAAGGAGGGCGAGGCAGCGTCTCTATCACCGCCCCTACTCTCCTGTTACCCTGACAAAAGTTACTGTGGGAGGCAAGGATGAAGTTTAAGCCTTCAGCCTTCATGGTCTCCCCTGAAAAATACACACATACATCTCTTTGAATTCTTTGAAGAGCTCTGATGGACAACAAACGTCTGCTGTTCTTGACTTGCAGCAGTGAATGAGGTTTTTCAGTTCCAGTTATTCACACTATGCTGTTTATTTATGAAGGAGAGGGAGCACAGAGTTATCTCGATGGATCAAAGTTCACTGCGGGGTAAGAGATTTCAGTCCTTTAGAGAGGTAATATACAGGGCGTGTTACCTGTGACTTACAGCATGCAGTAAAAGTATTTGGACGTAAAGAGAGGACACTTTGCTCTCAACAATTACACATTAAACATTATTCATACTTTCATACAGTAAAGCATGAAGAAAAAAAAGCAGTCAGTGCTTCCTTTTTTTAAAATCCATTGTTCAGTTTTTAATATTTTATTTTCTTGCCTACAGATCCTCAAGGCTTGTTGAAGAACCTTTTTATTGTTTAACCTTTGCCCATTGTTCGGTCTAAAAAAGTACCATGTCATTACAGTATACAGCTTTAAATATAATATAACCACATTTCTTCACAGATATGGATAACAATAAAGGACTCATACCATATTATATACCTTTCATTGAGATAAATCATCCACCACTCGTCTTCCAAATGTTGACCATGAATGTTCCCGTATTCCAAAGTTCACGTCTCTGGGACACGAGACAGCATTCAGCTCTGTGCTCATACATTAGTATTTGAATTGTTTGTAACTCACCTCTTTATGATCATTTTCTTCACTTTTCTTTAGATTTTGTGGTTGATTAGTAGGACTGGGTTGAACAATCCCTGAGGTTCATGTTCTGCAGTTGTCATGGGTGGGGTTGTCCGTAGTTATGACCCATACGTTAGGCGATGGTGTTACTTTTACTACAGATGTTCACTCGATGTGTTTGGCATTTCATCTTCACCCTCTTTGTTTCATATTCATATGTTTCCAGGCAGCATTATGGTTTCCCTTTTAATCAGAACACACCAGCACTGAGCTTCTAACACGGACATACCTCTGACTCTTGGTATCCTAACAAAGCTGGACTGTTACTTAGCTGACATCTAACCTGCTCTGCAATGGACTTGTGAGAGGTTCTTCTTAGAATGACCATCAGGAAATGTTGCTTATATCCCAACACATCTTCAGTTTTGTGCCTCGAAGTCACTGAACATTTGGCCTTTGATCACAAAACACCCATACCCGTGGCTGGAAACTTTCAAGCTGGTCAGACCTTGGTGTTTGGTGTGTACAGTGTGTCCATGGAGGGGAGGTTGGAGCCGATAACTCTCTCTGCAGTCTTATGACCCGTTGAAGTGAGTTCCTCTCAGCCAGTCAGGTAGTTCCTGGACCAAACGGTGATTCCACTGGTGAGGATGCTTTCAACGAGTCCTCTCTAGGCCTGGGTGAGGGGCTGACATTTGAGCCCGGGTCTCCTTCAGCAGACTGATGAAGTAAAACCGCTGCTATGCTTTCTTCACTGTTTTAGCAGTGTTTTGAGCCCAGCTCAGGTCTTACCAAGGAATTTGTAGCTGTCAGCCCACTCCACCACAGTCCCCCTGATGGTGAGAGGCTGCAGAGGGGGGGCTTTCCCTCCTGAAGTCCAGAATGAACTCCTTTGTTTTGTCTATGTTGAGAACAAGGTCGTTGTCCTCTCCATAGACAGTGACTTTGTGGACCAGTTCCCTGTAAGAGGACTCATCCCTCCCTCTGATGAGGCCATGGATGGTCGTGTCGTCTGCATATTTAATGATGATGCTGTTATTGTACAGGGGGGAGACACATTCATATGTATACAGCGATAAGAGTTTTGGGCTGAGGCAGCAGCCCTGGGAGGTTCCTGTGCTGACTGTGAGCTCAGCAGAAACCTTTTTTCCCATCCTCACCACCTGTGGTCTGTCTATGAGGAAGTCCAGGATCCAGTTGCACGTGGGTGTCGGTACTCCAAAGTCTGCCAGCTTCCCAGTCCGCTTCATTGGCGTAAAGGTGTTAAAGGCAGAGCTGTAATCTAAACAGAGCAGGCGTGCGAATGTGTTATTGGTGTCCAGGTGTTCCAGTGTGGAGTGGAGTGCCAGGGCCACCGCGTCGTCAGCTGATCTGTTGGTGCGGTAGGCAAACTGTTGGGGGTCTACGGTGTCTGGAACCACAGAGTTTATGGAATGTAATAGAGAATTGTCAATAACCCTTAGACATCCTTAGTGTCTATAAATTACAGAGTTCACTGTCAGATTATAAATCATTTAATATTAAAGCTTTGTGCCTTTAGAAATGGTCTGTATGTGTTTTTGTATGTTTAAAAACTGGAGCAAGAACAGTTTCTTACCCCAGGCTGTCACTCTGATGAACGCTAAACAGTCAGAGTGTCAGACCTGTCACTGAGAAATAACTCGAAAACCAAACTGTCACTGTGAATGTACATATATACACACATATAAAGGCAAAGCAGCTGTCAGGCACTCATCTATAATGAGAACATGGTAAACTGTCACAGCCCTGCTCTGCCTCTCAGTACTTTTTCATTCAGACTGTCTCTCTCTCACTCGACCTGTCAGCCACACCCACCTCATCAGCTCACCTGCTCTCTCAGCTGCAGTAATCAAGCCACTACATAAGCCACTGCTCCACACTCACTCATTGCCAGATCGTCATCGCATTCATGAATCCAGAGTTTTCCTTTTGGACTGACATTTGAGCCCGGGTCTCCTTCAGCAGACTGATGAAGTAAAACCGCATTTTACTTTTGAGCATTTGAGCCCGGGTTTTCCTTTTGGACCCGGTACCGTCTCGGCCTGCCTTGGACACGCCCTCTCCGTCAAATCCCCGGTTATGACCTCAGCGTTCTGTCCCCGACTACGAGTTTTGTATGGAGTCAGATCTGTCTCAATATTCATGAATGCACACTGAAGTATTCACAAATGTATTTTGCAAATTTATATATAAATTACTCTATCCACAAAAATATTCTCCAATGCACACACAAATATTTATCATTTTACATAAATGTTAAAAAAATCTACAAATTAAAAAATAAGATTCACAAATGTAATTATGATTCAAACAAATATTTATAGTTTTTTATATTTGTAATAGAAATCCACAAATATATGATATACATATATTTTTAAAAACACAAAGTCTGTTCAATGATTTCTCTTCATCTACACAATCAGTTTGTTTCAGCACAACCTCTTTATATCTCAGAAAATAATCCATCATGTCCTCAATATTAAGATCATCACAGTGTTCAAATACCTCTCTGTACCTCATTATATTGACAACATTCGGTCTGACTAACTAATCACAGTCAATCTGATCAGAGGTTTCATTACACAAAGTTTAGCAACAACATATATCTCATAAAGAAAAGAAGTAGTTTGGATTGTTTTAACTATTTTACCCTGAAATACAAGTTTAATTCCAACTACAACGAAATGACAACAAGGGATCCATCAAAAAAATAAAAACAGTGTTCAGGTAAACACATGTCATCATGAGCAGAGATAGCCTCCATGGCTAAACAGACACAGGAAAGAGCACCACCTTGAAAAAAACAACTCAAAGCATGATGAGAGATTTCAACGTCAAAGTACCGCCCCTAATGTTTGATTGACAGGTGATCTGTGTGCAGTGAGGGACAACGATGCGCTCTCAGCTACAAACATGAAGACTAAATACGTTTAAGAGATTAAACACAGACTTGAAGCCTCTGTCCCTGAAATGACTTCTGTCTATTTCAGTTTACACAACTCAGCTGTGGATCCAGAGGAATAAAACCCAAGTCCTGCATGTAGAGGCTGAGTGAATGTGGTCTGGACTCTGTAGAGGAGAGTCCTGGTTTTAGAGATGCTGTAGAAGGACAGAATACCTGCTCTGTGATCCAGGTACACTCCTACTCTGGAGGACTGAGGACCTGAGACAGGAGTCCTGACTTTGTTGTGCCAAAAGTTGTAACTGGTGTTGTCACAAAATAACATCCAAGATTTGTCATTGAATCCAAACAAACATTTATCTGAGCTCCCTGCTCTGCTGATATTTTTGTATGCGACTGCTACAAAAACTCTTCCTCCTCTCCACTCCACCTCCCAGTAACAACGTCTAGTCAGACTCTCTTTACTCAGGACCTGAAAACATCCAGAAAATCTGTCTGGGTGACTAGAATAAGACTGTTGTTCACTCATTAATGTTAGTCTTCTGTTCCAATCAGATAATACCAGATATGTGTTTGCTGTGTTTGGATCCAGTGTGATGTCACGTGAATATTTGAAGAGCTCAGCTCTGGTCATTTGTTCTGGTTCTGACAGTAAAACATCCACTTCAGTCACTGTCTGTGAGATGTTTGTCCAATTCTCTCTTAGGACGTCCTGTAGTTTATCTCTGACTGCTGACACAGCTGTTGTCACATCCTCAAAGTACCTCAGAGGACGGATCTTGATGCTGGATGAGTGTATAGATTTACTGAGTGGCGACAGTAAGGGGTAGTTGTGTAGAAACTGGTTGTGATCTTCTGTGTGTGAGAGCTTCTTCATCTCAGCGTCTTTCCTCTTCAGCTCAGTGATCTCCTGCTCCAGCTTCTCCTGAAGCTCTCTGACTCGACTCACTTCAGTTTGCTGCTGGGATCTGACCTGCTGCTTCACATCAGAGCGTCTTTTCTCCATGAGACGGATCAGCTCAGTGAAGATCTTCTCACTGTTCCCCACTGTTTTATCAGCAGAGCCATTGATAGCATCCACCTTCTGTTGAAGCAGCTTCACATCTTTCTCTCTGTCCTGGATTCTCTGCTGGATGTTTTGTCGACTCACCTCCAGCTCTCTCTGCCTCTCGCTCCTTTCTGCTGCAGCTGAGACTGTGTCGTGACCTTTATGTTTGTTCATTAAACAGAGATAACAGATAGACTGCTGATCAGTACGGCAGAATATCTTCATCACCTCATCATGATGAGAGCAGACGTTCTCCTGAAGCTTCTTGGAGGGCTCCACCAGCTTATGTTTCTTTAATGGATCTGCTTCAAAATGAGGCTGGAGGTGTTTCTCACAGTAAGAGGCCAGACACTGCAGACAGGACTTACAGGCTTTCAGTTTCCTCCCGGTGCAGACATCACAGGCCACATCTTCAGATCCAGCATAGCAGTGATCAGCAGGAGCAGCTTGGAGTCCAGTCTTCTTCAGCTCCTCCACTAAATCTGCTAACATGGTGTTTTTCCTCAGGACAGGCCTCGGTATGAAGTCCTGTCTGCACTGAGGGCAGCTGTAGACTCTCTTCTCATCCTCTGTATCCCAGTGGCTTTTAATACACTTCATGCAGTAGCTGTGTCCACAGGAAGCAGTCACAGGATCCTTCAGTAGATCCAGACAGATGGTACAGCAGATTGTCTCTCGGTCCAGTTGGTTTCCTCGCTGAGCCATTTCTCCTCTCAGTGATGGTGACGGTCAAACAGTTCCTTTTTCACTGGATAGAAACACAGTCAGAGCTCTGATAGACAACAACATGCAGTGAATGAGGTTTTCCAGCTCCAGTTATTCACAGTATATAGTTCATGCCCATCCTCATACTTGAAGTCTTATGACGGGGAGGGAAGAGAGGAATGTTTTCCCCAGGTGTAGTTCAGGTTTGACTGCGTTCCTCAAAGAGCAGCTTTGTACAAGAGACAGGGTGTGTCTCATAAACAACAAAGAGTAATAATAGTTGGACTTGAGCGAGCACACTGTTTGCTGTTTGATTCATTTATCAAGACAAATGATGATTATAAAAACATTATAAAAAAGGAAAACAGAGAAATACATAAACAGAGGGTTTCCATGACAGCCCTCACATAAGTGGGCAGAGTTTAAAGCATTTGACCAATCACAGACTTTGACAGGGCTTCTGACAGCAGAGCGGCATTTTTACCAACTCAGAGCAAACTTAAATATTGACTAATAATAAAAGTTTAACATCTTATCCTGGATTACAAAACAATGCATCAACAAGGGACCGGTGGCTTGTGGTTACCCTGGAGACAGCTGAGGATCCCGGACATCATAGATGTAACCATCCTCAGACCTGACATGGCCCTGACATCGGGGGAGTCTACGCAAGTGGTCTTGATCAAGCATACCAGCCCATGGGAAGACCGATTGTCGGAGGCAGGGATGGAAGGCCTAATGTGAGCCTGTGGAAGTGGGTTGTTGTTGATTCAAAGGCCTCTTGGGATTTGTTGGCTGTGAAGTAGGAGAGCCATCAGGAACATCCTGGAAGCAGCCAAGAAAGCTTCCTGATGGCTCTGGTTGAAGTGGTCTCTGAATTTTGTGACCATCTTGTATTTATTATATATCGTGTTTGATAACTGAATTTGAGGGTTCAACACAATAAATGTGAAATACTGTATCTCTACAGATCGAACATAGAGCTAAGAAATATATATGCCGATACAAGATTTTTCTTCTCCCTGATATCAGTGTAAGCCTCAAAAAATCCCATATTGGTCGGTCCCTAATTCAATCCCTACAGGAGCTCGCTGTGAGGCCGCCAAAGTGAGTATACCAGCCATCAAACTAAATAAAAAACTAAACTATGAAACATGTTGGCTGTGCATAAACATACGGTTCAAGCTGACTACTTATTTCAACCCAAGATTATTTTAGTTTTGATGTCTTCAGTGTTAATCTACGATTTAAAAAGAAAACAGAAAAATCAGGACTTGGCAAAATGTGTCAGAACCAAAAGAAGATTACTGCTGTGGCTTGAAGCAGCACTTACACTCTTTTATTTTAAAATAATGACTATTAACTACATTATAACTTCCAGTGGTTTGACTTCATTAACCATGATTCACTTCTTCACAAACTAAGTTGCAGTTATCAGGAGGAGGGCGCCCTCTTGTGTTGAGAAGCTGCTACTGCGACGTTCACGGCAGGAAACTTCCCTGAGCCTTTTGTCAGCTTCACACGACATCAGTAAAAACAGATTTGAATATTTGTTCTATCACACTGTTTCAGTTTGATCCCAGGAGTCACAGCCTGATACACTGATGCTGCATTCAAGTCACATGGAGAAAAATCAGACATGAGAGCATCAACTTTACAAATATTCTTCCCATGAGCTCTAAGGTTGTAAAAAGTCTGAGTGAAGGTGAGATTCGAGGCTGTAGGTTCAAATGTGTGTGAATTGTTGAATTCTGAGTGAACAACAAGAAATACTAAATGTAAAGAATCCGATTTGAAATCTTACACTGGTTGTAAAAGCTGTCACTCAGCGTGTTGCTCGCTGTCTCTGCAGTAGTGTCACATTTAGTTTCCTGGTGTCTCTGTTGGGTGCTTCCCGTTTACAACATTTCATATCATCACATTTGACACGTTTAACTTAGGGCTGTCAGCAGTCAGTGGTAAATCCTGATTAATTAAGGTCTAAAATTAATACATTGCTAATTTTGAATCGCGATTATTCTCATACTATTTTGTCCCTTCAGGCTCTCCGTAGATAGTGGTCCTCAGTGTCTCCCTGTAGTCTCACTGATGTAAAAGAAGGACACTGCTGCATCTTTGAATGTCTCATTTCACTTCAACAAACTCTCAGACAGCTCAGCTGATGAGTCCAAAGTAATATCCACCTTATGACATCACACATTGACCTTATGACATCACACATTGACCTTTGTTACCGTTCCTTTGAGAAGCTCCTTACTTTATTTCAAAATAAAAGCACACAGCAACCAAAGTATTCTCAACGCAAGACAGTACAAAAATTGAGAGTAGTGTTAGTTCAGACATCACGATCTATTATAATGCCTCATCAGCTGATGGCCAGCTGATTTGCTTCAAAGCATCCTATTGCCTAATAGTTCTTAAGCCGCCTTATTTAAACTGTTCTAGCTGCCTACTCTTTGCTGCTCCCTCTGCATCCCTCCTCCACCCAAGCTCCTCCTTTGATGCTGTTCTGACTTAATCCTCGTCATACTGTTGTCATTGACGCCTGCTCTGTTTGGGTTTTTGCTGCTTCTCTCCCCGCCTTAGGCTTTCCTTGTGTGCATGGGAAGGACAGGAATGTGTGCTGTTCCTGGTTATGCTTTTCATGGAAGCCCGTGGAAGAGAGGGGAGATCCCAGAACAGAGCCACGCCACCAAATATAAAGAACTACAAATAAAGTATCAGTTCTTGACAAAGTGGTCCTGAATGAAATTCTATTTATTTTCAAATGTGAAATAATGGAATTCGAAACATTTTATAACGACATGAGACCTCACCTAGCTGAGCCAATGTGCTCAAAGAAGAAAATATTTAAAATGTCGACAGAGGACAGAAACTATTCTTTGCAACAACATTTATTCGACCTTCATAACGACAAAAATACAGAGAAAAAATAATTTACTAAGAATTGAAGGCAAGGAATAAATAAGAAACATTCAGGACGAGTCAAATCCATGAAATGTTCAAATGTTAACATCTTTACAAGTTCATGTTCATGGACAGGACAGCGTGCAAAGAATGTTTGTTAAATGTAGCACAGGTTTGAAACCGTGTGACGAGGCGGGGTTCCGTTTTTAAATTTGATTCTCGCTTGTTAAAAGGTTCCAAAGTTAAGATGTTCAACACTTCAAAGTTCAGGTGAGAGAGGAAGGAGACAGGTGGAGGGAGAAGGGCCCCTGTGTTCAGGTATTCCATAAGAGAAGGGCCCCTGTGTGCAGGTATACCAGCGAGAAGGGCCCCTGTGTGCATGTATACCAGCGAGAAGGGCCCCTGTGTGCAGGTATACCAGCGAGAAGGGCCCCTGTGTGCAGGTATTCCATAAGAGAAGGGCCCCTGTGTGCAGGTATTCCATAAGAGAAGGGCCCCTGTGTTCAGGTATTCCATAAGAGAAGGGCCCGTGTGTGCAGGTATTCCATAAGAGAAGGGCCCCTGTGTTCAGGTATTCCATAAGAGAAGGGCCCGTGTGTGCAGGTATTCCATAAGAGAAGGGCCCCTGTGTGCAGGTATTCCATAAGAGAAGGGCCCGTGTGTGCAGGTATACCAGCGAGAAGGGCCCCTGTGTGCAGGTATACCAGCGAGAAGGGCCCCTGTGTGCAGGTATTCCATAAGAGAAGGGCCCCTGTGTTCAGGTATTCCATAAGAGAAGGTCCCCTGTGTGCAGGCATACCTATGAGAAGGCCCCTGTGGCGGGCTCGGGGATGTTGGTGGCGTGCATGTCGCGCGTCATGTTGGACTTCTCTCTGAGTTTGGCCTGCAGCAGCGTGTGCTCGACGACGCCGATCCGCACGTCCATCTGAACGATCTCCTGCTTCAGCTTGGTCAGACTCTGCTTGATCTTCACCACCGGAGCTGAAGGACCGACACACACACACACACACAAGCAGCAGTCAGGAGAAAATACACACAGCCCACTACAGTCACGCAGAGAATCAGTCGCCATTTTTACCTCCGTCCGACATGCTGCTGCCTTTCTCCTCCATCTCCTGCTTCACCTTCTCCAGCTCGTCGCTGATCTGAAACACACACAGATTAAAATGAGAAGAGCACAGAGCTCACTGCATCAGTACCTGCTGAGCCTGATAAGCCGCTCTCCTGCTTTGGTCTCTCTGTCCTCACGTTATGTATTCTGTAGCCAAATCGTTCTGTGCAGGTTTTTTTTTAAAACAAAAAGTTTTGTGCATTTTTTTTTTTGTAGGAAAAAGTCTTAAGAGGAGGTGATAACTGTTGCTGCTGTGACGTTGCTTGACCAGGCGCAGTCTCCTGTCTGCTGCGCTGCTCTCACACTGCTCTGTAGCGTGAACGTTTGTTTCTGTCTCTGATTGTCGCGGTGTTGTTGTTAACAAAATAATAAATAAGTATAAGTCACAGTTACGATAATCCTTTTCCTCGTTTCACACGGATTGTTTTGCTGCAGATTTTACAAACTGCATCGTCTAAATCAGCTGGTTCTCATTTTTCATTTGACTGAAAGCTGAAATGTTCCCAAAGAGGAGAAGTTGCATTCGATTCAGGTAACAGTGCAGTCGCCTTTCTGTCCGTCTGAACAGGATGTGAGGTGATTACACGTGCGGTTTTGACGGTTGCCACCTTGCTCCGCTGTTGGCTCGTTTTTTCAGCAACAGCCTAAGTGCAGTAAAACCAAAGGTGCTACTTTGAGTTCAGAACTCTGAAAGACTCAGTAAATCTCAGTAAATCCTGGATGAACTGAACCTGCGGATGTTTAGGAGTTCCTGTTGCTCCTCTCTGGCTGCAGGTAAACCTTACAGGTGTGCACAACAAACAGACTGCCATCAGCCTTACTGCCAATTTCCTCTAATCCCTCTGTCCCAGCTGTCAGAGGGACTCGCGGGCATAGCTGCTGTGGAAACCTCTGAATCTCTCAGACGGGGAGCGCTCTGCACCACTGGGTCCGAGCGCAGCCATGAGCAGCTGTTCACACATCACGGGAGAACTACAAGATCACGCGGGAATAAAGAGAAAAAAACGTGCAAACAACATGTTGCTTTGTCTTTCTGAGGATGATTTGTTGTTCACTCTGTGCCTGTTTTGACATCATGTTGATAAAGTGATAAAAAAAAATATATGATTGTGAGTCCGTATATGTGTTTTATTTTGAAATTGACCAAACGCTCTGTGCGTTTCCTTGTCTCACTTTCGGTATGGGTCGTTCTATTCTATCCAGCTTGACGCGTGATTGCTTTTAAAGAGTCCATATTCTGCCCGTTAAGGGTTCTCATATTTAATCTATGTTCCTACTTTTGTACGTTCACAATAGATAAAGTTCTAAAAAAGTGTCTGTTTTCATGAACTGCTCCTCCTTGCTCCCTCTACGCTCTGAGTCCGTCAGCTGCACTCTGTTGAGCCCACACTGTTAGACCCCACGTGGGCCAAGTCTGCTCTGATTGGTCTGCAGATCCGCTCTGTCGTTATTGGTCAGTTGCTCAGCACGTGTCTCGGAAATTGCAACATGAGCTGCTGGGCCACAACGAGCCAATGGGCTTAGATCAGTGATCTCACACTGACAATGACGTCGGACTGACAAATTTTTATGGAGGGGGGCTAGAACCGAGCGTTACATGCAGCTAATGCTACAGCTAACAGGAGGACGTAGGAGAAGCCACGTTTCCGCGGACTTCGAATTTCTGCACATAGATGTGCCTAAACATGCACAGGACACTTGGAAAACACACTCAAGAGCAGATAAAACCAGAAAAAGAAGAATATGGGACCTTTAAACTGCAAAACTTAAGTTTATCTGAAAGCTTTTAAATCTTTATGTAAGCAGCTGTTTGATCTCAATGGGAGTAATCTGGATGATTAAAGGTTGAATAAAAAAAACTGACCTCTGCCAGGACTCTGGTCCTCTCAGTCACTCCTCCGCTGGCCTGCTGGTAGCGCTCCTTAGCCTGGTGAAGAGCACAGCTTTGTAACCACACGTGAGAGAGGTGGCAGCAGCAGTTTGAAATCTAAACGTACCTCAGGACAGATTATTTATTCACACTTTTCCCATCTTTTCTAACATTCCTCAAACCTCCAGTAGGTGTCATGTATCCGTTACAGTCCCCACATTGGAGGAGTTGAAGCTGTTGCTTTTGTGTTTACCTCGCTGAGTTTGGCCTGAGCGCTGCGGTACTCCTGGATCAGATGCTCCAGCTGGTTGTTGATGTATTTCTCTCTGCTGCCCACCTTCTCTAGAGTCTTACCGATGTCCTCCTGCAGTTTGTCCAGGTAGCTCTGCAGAGACGGAGGACGACACACCAGGGACGTCAGTTAAACATCTCGTCACTGCTTTTGTGGTTGAATATAAGGTCAGTGAACGCACCTTGGTGTCCTTGAGCGAGGACTTGATCCCGTCTCTGTGTTGATGCATCTGGTCCACGTGGATCCTCCAGTCCTGCAGGTCGACACACAAAGCAAAGCGTCTCAAGATAACACCGATAAAGATTGATTGATGATGGAGGGGAGTCATAGAGTCGCTGATTGTTTAATAATACTCATTTGTCAACCTTGTTGTCGGTCCTGACGGTGACTTTGAGTTGCGGCAGGACTCTCTCCACCTCCAGGCTCCACTCTGCTGCATCCACCGTCGACTCCAGAATCTCGTCCGGTTTGGAGGACGCGTCGGCTTCCTGTTTGAGAACGAACAACATAACGTTTGTCCCGATAAAGTGTCACAGATGTACGATTATGAACCAGTGACACTTCTTCTGTGTTCAAGGGAACATTTCTAAGATGAGAGATTAGCTGCATGAACATTTAGTTAAATAAATAATAAATGACTATTTAAGTATTCCAAAATCATCTCTCGTGCTCAAAATGTCAAGCTGTCAAACAATTCACATTTTTAAATCGCGATTAATCACATGTTTGAAATTCCATTTACAGATAAAAATTGTTTTGGATCTTTGAGCTGAGAGTACTTTACTTGCTGTGTGCTTTTATTTTGAAATAAAGTAAGGACCTTCCTGTAGATGGAAGGTTAGGACATGAAGTTAAGCACAGAAACAGGAAGTGGTTAGAGATCCCAAAGTGAGGTCAAACAGCTCAAAGGAACGGTAACAAAGGTCACTGTGTGATGTCATCAGGTCAATGTGTGATGTCATCAGGTGGATATTACTGTCTGAGAGTTTGTTAAAGTGAAATGAGACATTCAAAGATGCAGCAGTGTCCTTCTTTTCCATCACTGAGACTACAGGGAGACACTGAGGACGACTATCTACGGAGAGCCTGAAGGGACAAACAGGAGATTAATCAGGATTAAAGAAAATGTAAGCGTCTATTTCTGCCCTTTATTAAACGTGATGAACTAGTTAACGCTGACCGGCCACGTTTTGAATCATTTGAAGCTCTTCGTGTTTTTAGGAGAACTCACAGTGTGAGTGGTTCTTAACTTCAGAGCCTCCAGGTCCATCACGTTCTCCTCGTCCTCATCAGGCTCCTCCTGAGATGAGATCACACACACACACACACACACACACACACACACACACACACACACACACACACACACACACACACACACACACACACACACACACACACACACACACACACACACACACACACACACACACACACACACACACACACACACCACACACACACACACACACACACACACACACCAAATTATTGAAATTATTCAGTTAAATCGATAAAATGGAGAAAGATAAACAGGTTTTACATTCATCTAAGAGGTTAAAGGTCAGCAGTGACAGTAAGATATGGAGGAGCAGGACTACTGGACTCACGATCATCTCCTCCTCCACTCTGCTGAGTGTGAGCTCCGCGTCGTCCTCCATTACTGACTCTTCTTCTGTGGTTTCTGTCGGGTAGTTTGGCCTGGAGCAAAGACAAAAACCGGACACATTCAGCTTGTGGTTAAGTGTTGTTCCCCCTCTCTCTCTCTACTATCCTATCTCTAAATTAAAGGCATGAAAAGCCCCAAGAAATAAAGCTTTAAAATAAATGTATGGATGGGAGACGTTCAGAGACGTGGGTAAGGAGAGCGAGGAAACCCGACAGCGTAACAACGAGCACCTTTTGTTAGACGCACAGAGAAAAGAGACAGGAGGAGAAGTGTTCCGGTACCTTCTGAAGGAGAACCCTCTCCTGCTCAGAGCTTTGTCAGCCAGCTGGTCCAAAACGAAGCAGACGTATTCTCCCGATCCCGACTTCAGTTTGGAGGGCGGGAAGTCCACCTTAACGCCCTGAACACACACACAGTGACGAGTCCAATCAGACACAAACAAAGCAATCGGTGCAAACTCAACAAGAACTCTGCAGCAGAACAACGTCAGCGCCCACGTCTGAAAGGAACAAACGTGTTGCAGCTCATGATGTGGTTGATATTGCCACACATGTTGTTTAGCTAAACATGTTGTCCTTGTGACTCCACTGTCACTGGAAATCGTTCCTACCGAAGGCCATGACTCTGTACAACAGCTCACCTCGTGTGAGCAGAGAACTGTCATCAACAGGTCATCATATCTGTCTCTCCATACTGTCATCTGTTCTGCACATGTTACATTTACTAATGATCCCTGCACTCATGTTCACTTCATCTGTCTACTCACCGTTGTATTGAATAGTTTCTGCTGATAACATGTCTGCACTCATGCACTTTAACTTCCATTTACGACTCTGTTTTTACACATTTACATTTAATCTTTCATATTTAAAACTAGTAATGCTAAGTTAAATCCTGGTTGTATATATTCACATTCTTAGTTTTGATATTTTTAGTGCTCATTTACTTTGTATTTAATATTATATTAGGTTTAAATTTGCTAACATTGTGTTTTTTGCTCATATTGTGTGTTTGGACAACCTGCTGCTGTAACGCCACAATTTCCCAGTTTGGGATCAATAAAGTAATTCTATTCTATTCTATTCTATTCTATTCTATTCTATTCTATTCTATTCTATATAAAAGCAGATGCAGACATGCTCAAATCTGTTCAAAATGTTAAAAATCAGCTGCAGACACTTTCATTCAAAGCACAAATGTAGCACACTATTATTATTTATTATGTTACAGTAAATAATTGTAATAAACATCATAATAAAATCTGACAAAGAGCCGTAAAAACACATCAAAATAAACAGGCAGGTCATAAAATCATAAGCAGATATTGAGACAACAGATTTGAGGGTTTCACGTGACTCACGAACGCCCGGAGCTCTGCCAGGATGTTGGACACGGTGGCGTTGGGTTCGTCGTACTCCTGCGGCTCGGTGAACGGCCTCCCCGCTGCGTTGATGAGCCACGCTGAGATGATGGTGAACATGTAGAACTGCTCGCCCGGGTTCAACCCCAGATACGGACTGGAGACAAAGTAATGTCTGACGGAGAGAAACAGAGGAGGGTCATAATGAGTAGGGCAGAGCTGAAGGTAATGAACAGGGGCGTCGAAGTGGGACTGACTACCCAGGGCCCCAGTAGGGAGGGGGGCCCTTCATGGACCTGAAATAACAATCTATTAACTATTAAGTAACTAAAATTGTCTGAATAAATGAACAAACATTCAGAATTCATTTCTGGAAAAAATGTGGAGTCTGTCTCAAAGGCCCCCCTCCCCCCTTCTGAATGCGTAGAATGGTTTAGTCCGCCTGCACCTCTCGACCCTCTCGACTGGATTGATCTGTCGGCAGTCAGTCGAGTCAAGAGTGAGAGATGTAGCAGGCGGCAGATTAAACCAGATTAAGCCAAGAATATCGTTTTGTTCAATTTGTGTTTTATGCATAAATTCATCACATGAATCCTTCATAGATACGACTTCATACGACCCTATTTCGTAAAAATATTACATGGCGGTAAAAAAAAAAGTCCACTTTGGAGCGTTTTTCCCAGCTACAGTAACATGTTTGATATCAACAGATTCTTTGTAAACTGAGTCCGCTACTTCAGCCCAAAAAACAACATTTTGAACGTCAGGTGAGACAAATGATAACGCAGTGAAGAAGAATTAAAGTGAAGTCAGAACTGAGAAGAACTATTACAGCCTCATTTTAAAATCATGGTAGAATCTAATTCACATTTATTGTTTGTTTACAGTTTATCATTAATGCCAGTAGACTTTTTTATTTAACAAGCTAACCAATAAGATCACTTTAGACAATAAAAGCCTTTAGAACATTAACTATAACAAGTTAAAGAGTAAAATAATGCTGCTGGAAATGTTTCAACTGTCTGAAAGGTGCAAATATTAATAAGTTTACATTATTTTTAAGCTGTGAGGAAATATTACAGTGATTATTTATCTTCTATTTTCAGGGTGTAAAACAAAGAATAATTGTTTTTACGGGTCATTTGTTTGATGGTCATAGAAACTTTCCGGGTTAGTTTGGGGCCGTTGTAGGGGCCCAATGTGACATCTTTTCACGGGGCCCGGAGTTCCTGGCGGCGCCGCTGGTAATGAACATTATGACTAATGGTCTAACAGGAACACTGGTTTAGGGTTAGGGTTTGAGAATAACTGCTGGACTCTACACTGGGCCTGTCAGCATTACACCTGGACACACCTGGACTCACCTGGACACACCTGGACTCACCTGGACACACCTGGACTCACCTGGACTCACCTGGACACACCTGGACACACCTGGACTCACCTGGACTCACCTGGACTCACCTGGACTCACCTGGACACACCTGGACTCACCTAGACACACCTGGACACACCTGGACACACCTGGACTCACCTGGACACACCTGGACTCACCTGGACAGGTTCTTCATGTTGTGTTTGGTCAGAACTTCGTCCTCGTAGTTTAACACCTTTAACTTCTCCATCAGAGCCTCCATCTTCACAAACACCTGGTGAGCTGCACCTGGCCCGCGCTCCTCTTCGTCTCCTCTTCTCACCTCGTCCCCCATTAACAACGGTTTCAATCAAACACACCAGGAGCTGTTCTCTGTTCTGTTCTCTGTTCTCAGTTCTCTGTCCTCTGTTCTCAGTTCTCAGTTCTGTTCTCAGTTCTCTGTTCTGTTCTCAGTTCTCTGTTCTCAGTTCTGTTCTCAGTTCTCTGTTCTGTTCTCAGTTCTCTGTCCTCTGTTCTCAGTTCTCAGTTCTGTTCTCAGTTCTCTGTTCTGTTCTCTGTTCTCAGTTCTCTGTTCTGTTCTCAGTTCTCTGTTCTGTTCTCAGTTCTCTGTTCTCAGTTCTCTGTTCTGTTCTCTGTTCTCAGTTCTCTGTTCTGTTCTCAGTTCTCCGTTCTCTGTTCTGTTCTCTGTTCTGTTCTCAGTTCTCTGTTCTCAGTTCTCTGTTCTGTTCTCTGTTCTCAGTTCTCTGTTCTGTTCTCAGTTCTCCGTTCTCAGTTCTCTGTTCTCAGTTCTGTTCTGTTCTCAGTTCTCTGTTCTGTTCTCAGTTCTCCGTTCTCAGTTCTCTGTTCTCTGTTCCGTTCTCTGTTCTGTTCTGTTCCCTGTTCTGTTCTCTGTTCTCAGTTCTCTGTTCTCAGTTCTCTGTTCCCTGTTCTGTTCTCTGTTCTGTTCTCTGTTCTGTTCTGTTCTCTGTTCTCAGTTCTCTGTTCTGTTCTCTGTTCTGTTCTCAGTTCTCTGTTCTGTTCTCTGTTCTGTTCTCTGTTCTCTGTTCTCTGTTCTCTGTTCTGTTCTCAGTTCTGTTCTCTGTTCTGTTCTCTGTTCTGTTCTCTGTTCTCAGTTCTGTTCTCTGTTCTCAGTTCTGTTCTCTGTTCTGTTCTCTGTTCTGTTCTCTGTTCTCTGTTCTGTTCTCTGTTCTGTTCTCTGTTCTGTTCTCTGTTCTCTGTTCTGTTCTCTGTTCTCAGTTCTGTTCTCTGTTCTGTTCTCTGTTCTGTTCTCTGTTCTCAGTTCTCTGTTCTCTGTTCTGTTCTCTGTTCTGTTCTCAGTTCTCAGTTCTCAGTTCTCTGTTCTGTTCTCTGTTCTCTGTTCTCACCCAACACGATGCTAACTGCTGTCTGTTTAGCTTCCTCTCGGTTGTTAGGGGCAACCGAGCGCTAGGTCGCTAACGGCAACGACGAACGAAATAATGCTTAAAACTTAAATGAAGCACTTTCTCGAAAGCTTTTTAAAGTATGCAGGTTAAAACAGTACCAACAACTTTATATAACACCTCAGAAACGAGCTCCAATACTTATATCGTCTAATTTTCAGCGCCGTTAAAAACCAGCGTCGTCCATTTCCGGTTTCCGCCAGTCTCCTGCTTCTTCTTCTTTGATTTTGTTTAATGGCAGTTCCTACGCGTTTAAGGTGTATCAGCGCCACCTTCCGAGCTGGAGTGTGGACCAGCATTATATCTTATTATTCGAGCTGAACAAAAGACAGAAATTAAAAAAATAAAAATGAATAGATGAATAGAAAGTTAATTTGAAAGCACATTAATTATTACATTGACAGAATGCAAAGCTTAAGAAATAATGAGTTCAATAAGAAAACGTGTTTATATTTTCATTTCATTGTACAGTGTTCCCCTTGTTATTTTTTTTGTATTATATCTTTGCTTTAATACAGTGTATAACTTCTGTACAGTTTATTTTAAATCACTTAGCTGTTACTACAACTTGTTTATTTTTACTTTTTCTTTTTCTGTACTTTTCTACTCTTTTAATGCTTTTCTATTTTATATATAATTTTAACTTTTTTTTGTAGAAGCTGAATCAGGGAGAAACGCACAAGAATTCCAGTGTACCTGTACTGTCCTGTACCTGTGCAAATGGCAATGAACATCTATTCTATTCTATTCTATTATGGGAGAGAGACCAGGGGGAGCACAATCATACACCACTGCACGGCTCCTACATCACACCTTTTGTACATTTTGTGTTTCTTATCTTTATTTTTTATTTTTATATTTTACATTTTACATTTTTAAATTATATTTTATATATTGTAATATCTTCTTATTCTGTATTATTTAAGTTGTTGCTAGTTCTGTTAATTGTTTAGCACTAATACACCAAGTCAAATTCCTTGTATGTGTAAATGTACTTGGCAATAAATCCAGATTCTGATTCTGATTCTGATTCTGAAGATATTTGATGTTAATTGGAGTCTATAAAACTGATAATTAATCCAAACTGAACTTTTTTATTATTATCTAATTTTACTTGCATGTTTGATCACTTGTAAAACATATGTTTCAAGGTACACAGCAGGTGGCCCATTAATGGTAAATATTGTACATTATTTTAACTCAACTTTATTTGTCTGATGGCTTCAGTTACCTTACAGAATATATATATTTTTGTAATCTCTATACTGCTAATCAAACACATGTATCAAACGATGCCCCCTTGTGGCGCAGGAGGCATTACAGGGAGAAGGTGTTTGTTTGGTCTGCAGGCTTTCTCCCGGCCTGCGTGTGAGCTCACAGGCCGGGCTCCCCTGTGACTGCGTTTGATTGACAGGCCTGATGCACGGACGATGACGCTGAGCGAGCCGCAGAGCTGCTTCACCGACAGCTCCAGCTCACCACCACCACTCAAAGAAACAGAGCACGGAGAAGTTGGAGGGAATCACAAATGTAAAAAATAATAATCAGACATTTTGTACTCTCTTTCTTCAGATGTTGCATTTTAAAGCTCATTCTGTCTGGTGTTTTTGAGTCAGTTTGTTGAAACCACTGACTGTAAATAAAGATGGACAACCCGTCTCCACCTCCTCCTTTTGTACAAGTGAAGCTAAAATCTCTCCTGTGACAGGCGCTTACATATAGCATATTTGCAGAGCTGGGCACACATCCTTTAATCTGCATCTCATTCAGAGGGCTTTGTGTTTCTTTGCAAATTACTCTCAGCCTCCATGAAAGTGATTTCTAGGCGACACAGTTGTTTATCTGCTTGTTGATGCTGCAGAAATGCAATGTTTTTTCTCAGTCTCTCTTTCGGCCCCTGGTTCTCTGTAACGCTGACTGCTTCTTTTGTTCGGTGAATAGCTCTTCTTCTGTGGTCTCGTAGCTGTCACTGTGCACAAAGAAAAAACATAAATTCAGTCTTGGCTGAAAGAAGTTTAGAGCAGAGCGTCCCTGAATCGTAACCGGAGAGTTTGACTTTTCAGGTAATGAAACAAACCAAAGAACACGGTCCTGGATTAAGTGCAGACTCGCTCGTGCTAATGGTGACAAACTGTAAATCCCACCTGTGAGAGAGAAGGATTACCTGTAGTTCTGCTCAGAGAACAGACTTGATAAGTCAGATCACGGGGTATTGATGTGGTTTTTTTTTTCACAGAAGAAGAAGTGTTCGCACCCTTAGGTAGAAGATGAAAATGTTTAAATGGAGTGGTGGATCCTTCTCTGCACTGGAATCACTCGGGGGCCGTTTCTCCTCCGCAGATTGCTTGAAGAGCTCGATTGTGTTCGGCTAATGCATAACAAACAGATGGAGCTGAGTGGAATCACTCTGGGGTGGCGTCTCCGTCGCTTTCTCTCTGCCTCTCTTTTCCTAAACGCTGAAATAAATCAAAAATAATGTTTTTTTTTGGCGTCGACAACTCTGCAGATTGACGCAGTCTGCACGTGGCTCGGGGGATCACAGATCTGCCTGAACGAGGGGAAAATTAATTAACGTCATTTTGCTTCACTCCACTCTAAAGGCTTTGATGGGTACGGTTGCCTTGACAACCAGGAAAAGGTGAAACACAGGTGCCCAGTGGGCGACGACTGGCGGGAGGTGCAGACGATGTCGCTGTGTCGTCTTTCCAAAGGTTATAAAAAGCAGCCGTGCTGAAATTAGACGGAGCAGCTGACAGCCTGCAGAGAGCAGAGTGTGCAGCTCATTCATTCCCCCCCCACACACAAACACACACACAATCACACACTTTACGGATGATTACAGTGAGGGTGTTGTTAAAGCAGAGTGGAACGTGACACAGGGCGAGCAGGATCCCAACGCAAGGCCGCCACTCGTGGATACTTTAGGTGACCTCACACCTTGAAAGGTTTTGAAGCGGTTGACCATAAACGTGTTTGACATTAAAGCAAACATCCCGTGTTTCCTCTGGTCAGGTGTCCCTTTAAAATAAAGCTCTGGAAAAGGAGAAATGTGATATTTCTTCCTCCAGTCGGAGCATCTATTCCGACCCTCCATCTTCACTCACTTAACGTCTCAGCCGGTCCGTTTGATTGGACTCTGTGAGGAAGTAAGAGCCCCGGTGTTTGTTTTAGGGCCAATAAATCCACAATTGACAAAGTGCATGCTGAGACCTCCGCCCACACACACAGAGATGAGTCGAACTGTAAATTCCCTCCAGGCTGAACCAAAATGATTGGCGTTTCATTTAGGTGCGGGCGCCGGCGGAGAAGTGAATCTGCAGGAGCCTGCTGACTCAGTTGAGTGATCGTGTTTTGCTCGAGCCGACATCGAGTTAGTGATTTAATTTGAGCCGCGGAGAGATGAGCTCAGGGAGCGACAGTGGCGGAGAGGAGAGATGATCTGAGCCTCTGCTGCTAGCTGCTCTTAAACACAGGTTTCAGATGGAAGTGATCAAAACAAACACATTTAATGTGGGGGGTACCGGTGCATTCTCATCTATCTGTCTTTACTGGTTTTCACCCAAATGGGGGAAGTGGTAGTCGAAAGTCCTTCAAACCACTCGTGGTTTAATACGAGGGACCGGGGACCGGGTCCGACAACGTGTTTGACTCCAAAGTCTGATTCATTTGATCGGTGTTCTGTACTCGTATCGTATGATGAGAGAGCGTGCACCATGCACTCTCGTTCGATCTCTCGTGAATCTGCAAAGTCCAGATAATCAAAACAGATGATTAGAGACTGTAGTCGAAGTTGCAAAGATCAAAAATACTCAAGTAAAGTACAACACCTTGGGTAACATGTGGCAAGTTTTTTTATTGCAGTGTAACAGGCTCATACAGGTGAGAACTTTATACAAAAACAAAAGTTATTTTTAATAACTGCTGGTGCTCATACAGTTAGGACTAAAAACAACAACACAAGGTAGGGCTAAATCAGCTGTTCAGTCAGTCGGAAGGGTTAAAACTGGATAACTGAAAACGAGAAACCGAGCTGTTTTCAAAGAGGTGAAAATGTTCAAACAGACAAATGTGAAACTTTCTGCGGCCTTGAAACACACGCTGACTCAGTAACAGCATCACAGGAACATAAATAGTCGGTTTTTAAACGATTTTTCTGATATGTATATATCAGAAAAAGTTGAATAAAATCAGCATATCAGCTAATATAAGCTAGCTGTAACAAAACACCAAAACACGTCGTTTCTATCATCTCTAACAAAGCAGCAGCCTCACTAATCACTGACGGAGAGTTAAGTCAGTGCTCACCAAACTTCAAAAGAAACTATGAATATCAAGCAGCAAAATTGAAAAAAAAAAAATTAAACATTCATACATCAAAATTCAGCAGAGCTCGAAAAGCTTTGAAGCCACCAAAACGCACGCCTCAAACCCCTCCACGTTTACGTTCGGATGAGTAATCGCAGAGTAACGTCTAAAATATGACAAAAGCTTAGTGTCGAAAGTAAATCTAAGAGGCTGTGTTGCTCTGAAGTTCATGCAAAGTATTTTTTCTATCACTACCTACTGTACTGCATGTGCTGCTCAAACAAACTTAAAGCTGCACAGAGCAAAAGGTTTGATCAAAGTGGTTGATAGGAGCTTAAAGGTCACATATTTTATTATTTTTTCTAAAAGGTTAAATAAGTGTCAGAGCTCCTCAAAACATGTGTGTGAAGTTTCTTGTTCTAAATCCACTCTGATCCTGTATTTGATCATGTCTACAAACCCCTCTATTTCAGCCCTGCTCAGAACAGGCTGTTTCTGTGTCTGTACCTTTAAATATGTAAATGAGCTGTTTCTGACCACGCCTCCTCTCTGGAAGGGCTTTGGGTGTACTCGGTGCTTTCTCGCTCCATGTCCTATTGTTTACGTTGAGAAGGCAGACTCAGAGGGCAGAACAAACACCTAGCTGTGGGAGTGTCACCCACCTGGGGGAGGGGCTACTGCCCTTTGTGATGTCATGAAGGGAAAATCTCCAAACAGCCTTTTTGAGCACACATTTTCTGAAAAGTGGAGCAGGCAGAAGACGGAGAGGATGGACTTTTCTCTTCATTGGGGGGTTTGTAGACAGACTAGAGACACATATTAAGAGTCAGAGGAACATGGAGAAGGGTATTTTGTATAATATGTGACCTTTAAAGCTGCACTGAGCAAAGATTTGGTCAACGTGTTTGATAAGACCACTTTCCAAAAATACAAATCCAAAGATCTGAATTTAGGGGAACAGTGTAAAGGGACTCTTTATCATCCATGTCCGGTGCAACCTTGAGCATCATTTTAACATTACACTCAGTATTTAAATGCACCTGGTATACTAAGCGTAATATACAAAATAGTATTAGCGTTTAAGGTACTGTTAAACTTTGTTAAAAGCTACCCATAACTGTACATTTCAAGGTACCCTTGTTAAAGGCTTCTTTTAGTCTCTGTTTAAGTTATCCTTTAGCATACATGTCAAGGTTAAGTGTTTAAAATTGGTGCCTTTAATGTTTGTTTCAAGGTAAGAGTATCTTCAAAAAGGTGTCAAGTTACATTTTTGTGTTTTTAATTTAGGTACCTTTTAGTGCACACTAAATGCTAATACACTTTGAGGTACCCTTTAGCATTTGTTTCTTAGTACCTTTGAAGTATCTGTGATAGGAACCGAAAGCACAAGTTTCCCGCTACCATTTGGAATTTGAAAGAAGGTTACCCTTTACCTTCAGTTCGGTGGTAGCTGGGGTGTACATTTCAAGGAACCCTTTGGGGTTTATCCAATTCCCTTTAAGTGTGTGTTTAAGGTACCCTGCGGATTAAGTGTCAACTTACATTTCATTTTTTTTAAAGTGACTCTTAATATATGCTTAAAGGTCATTCTAGCATTGATCAGGGAAGCAGGAATTTTCAGGTACCCTATAGGGTTTGTTAGGGGGTTAGCTTTAGCATAATTTCGGAGGTATCTTATTGTAACTTACAAGTTTGCCATTTGTAGTTTTGGAGACGTTCAGTCTTTTGAAGATTCCTTAATGGTGACTTTTGAGGTACCCTTTTGTATTCATTTTAACATGAATTTGAGTATCTGTTTCAGGTACCTTTAGCACACATTTCAAGCTACAATTAAGAGTTTGTAAGAATATTTCTATCATCAGTTTGAGGTTGCTCTTAAGGGTTTGTTAGATGGTTCCCTTAAGTTTCTTAGTGTTTGTTTTATGGTAACCCTAGTGTTTGTAAAATTAAAACCTTTACTGTATTTTTCAAGGTAATGGTGGCATCAGTTTAAAGGTACCTTTAGCATAATTTCCAAGAAACCAGTGGTTTTAAGGTACCCTTTAGCATCCGTTTGAAGGTACATTGAGAGTAAGCTTCAAGGGGCTCTAAGTGTGTGAAAGAAGGTTCTCTTAAGGGCCAGTTTTAGGTACCTTAAGTATATGTCCCATGTTGTTTTAGCCAAACTTTCAAGGTACTTTTTGCTGTCTGCTTTCGCAACATTAGCACACATTTAAAGCTAACCTTTAGAGTTTGTATAAAAGCACCCTCTGGTTCCGTTTGAAGGTACTTTTGGTTACGTATCAAGGTACCTTTAAGTGTGTTAGAAAGATACCCTTAGCATTTGTTTTTGGTGCTTTTACTTTAAGTTTTTAAGTTACCCTTTGGAGATTGTTAGAAGCTTCCTCTTTGTCTGTTTTATGTTCCTTTAGATCGACTGTTTTGCATTTAAAAAAATTGTCCCCAAAGTGTTTGTTTCAATGTACCTTCTTGCTGATGTGAATGTGGTCATGCTAACCTTATTTCACCCTTTCATGGTCTACACGGTCAGCTCCCAAAACTGAGTTCTGTCTCTTTGGCTCCCTGTGCAGCTTGAATATCTACCTAAACAATCACGGCGGTGGCTTTTAAGCAACTTAAAGTTTACTCTAACTTTACTGCCATGTTACTAACTGCATACAGAAACCAGTCTGAAGTTGAATCCATGTTTATTATTTTCTCAGCGGGCTCCTCAGAGACCAGCTGCTGAGGCCTGCTCGGACCGAATTACACCGTCACCAGTTCAGGTAGTTTGTACAACAACATATGTACATCCAGATAAAATATCAAAACATGAACCTTAGACCAACATTCATAATCCTTAAGTAACCTTTTTTTTTAACATTCCAGCCATCTTTTCAAAATAAACCTCGACCCAACCTGTACTCCGACTGCGGACACGTATCACAACACGATCTGTTGACACTCTGAGATATGAACTTCTGAAGATTAATTTTTCTTACAAAAAATACAGATTCTCACATTGTTGTTTTAATGTATTTGTGGTATTGTCAGCAGGAAGTAACCTGACCCTGAATAAGAGCTGATAAGTAATCAGTTTATATCCTGATGAGTTTTGGTGTCGGAGCGGAGACCCATCCCAAGACCATCTTCTGTTTTAATACACTCCTGAAATAAAGATCTTCTTCATCGATGCCAGCTGATCACACCCTTTCTCCAATGTCCTTCCTCCTCACTGACATGTCGTCTGATCTACTTCCCTATCCGGGTGGCGCCGGCCTCCTCCACAGGCCCCTCCCTCTTGGATTCCATGGCTACCTCAGTGTAGGCGACCCCCGGGAGCTCCTCTGGTTCTGCGCTCTGGGCCTCGGCCTCGGCCCCGGCCTCTGCGCCCTCCTGGCCCTCGGCGACGGCTCTCTCCTTCTTCAGCTTGATGCGGAAGGTCTCTTTGTTCGGAGCCTTCTTGGCGATGTTTTCCTTCAACCGCTCGCCGGACTGTTTCAGCCGCTCGCCGGCTTGGTGCATCTTGTCCCTGCGCTCTTGCGGCATCACCTTATCTCCCAGGTTGTGGAACTTGGTGCCCAGGCTGTCTTTGGTCTTGTTCATCTTCTCCTTGGAGAAGGCGGCCTTCAGGGTCTCCGTGCTCTTTGCGACTGATTTCTTAATGCGTGCGGCTCTCGACGGGTCGGCCTCATCCAAGCTCAGGTACTCCTCGTCGGAGGAGAGGTCGACAGGGATGTCATACAAGTCAGGCTCGATCTCCAGCCCGTCCAGGCCGGTTCCTTTGGGAGACTTTGTGACGGCGACTGATGGGATCTCCGTCTCACCCTACGGAGAAGAAGAGAGGTCAGGAAAACAGCTTTTAAAACTTGAATTGAGAATCAAGCAGTGTGACAGTAAACCATCAGAGAATTGGAAAAATTAACATTCCTGGTTTCTTTACGCTGCTCTGAACAATGCTGCAGACCAACACTCCCTGCAGCCTCACGGTGAACTAATGACAGGAAGTAGACCGAGTTCTTAGCATCATTATGTTGAAAAAGACATCGGTGTCTGTGAAGATTAAATTCCAAATATCAGTATATTAAATGTGTGTTTTGGTTAGAGGAAGAACAGCTCCACTATCCGAGCATCAACTCACCAGAACAAGATTGTAGGAATGATTTGGCTTCACTTTTCTACATATAGGAGGTGGAGACATGTCGTCCATCTTTACACACAGACAGTCAATGATCAAGACTCACAGAGATGAAACTAATACCCATCTTCTCATCTGTCTCCTCTATCCATAAGAGATTAATTTCTGTGTTTTATCGTCGATGCACGTCCATATAGAAATAATGTGATATTCCTTTGAGAGGCTCCATCATTCAGAACTGACCTGCAGCCTCTTGTCTACAGGACACAGGCTCCTCCATGAGATCGAGTTTGTCTATTTTTACCCACGAGGAGTAACTGAGACTCACTGAGACAGGAAGCCGCTGGCAGGAACAACACCTGTAATTCAAGATGGAGGCTAATAATAATGACGCCATCTGATTTCAGCAGAGAAGGGAAGAATGTTGCTCCGCTGCTTCGACTCAGACTGAAATACCTCAACGACTCAATGTGATGAAATATGGTCCAGAGAGAGAGGAAGATATGCCCGCACACTTAAATCACAATGATTCAACCAGAGGTCATCTTCGGGTGGTCATTTAAAAAAAAAAAATGGGGGCCACACCCTTATAAAAAGATTTCTCCACCACTAGGCTGATAGGCATTAGGATGGCAGGTGTGGTCAAACATTCAAAATGTCCAGAGGTGAAACACGTCAACATCGGCATCAAAGACTAATCCTAAGAAATACTAATCCTGAATGTTTGTCACTGGCAGAGTGTTAGAAGCCCAGGAGGCCTTAACTCTCGAGTAGACGGAGCTCCCCAACCTGAAGCGAGATGATCTGGGAATACTACCAGCCACCACCATCGGACTGTGTCGTCTCCACAACCACCGTGCACGGCATGCGCACCAAGGAAGTGTGGACAACAGGAACGTGAGGAATACAAAGGAGAAATCCTTCCTGCATCTTATCCCATCTCCCCCATCCCATTTTTCTTAACAATGAGTAAGATCTTTAACCGTAACTTACTGTATTTCAGAGTAAAAGTAGGGTTAAGTTCAAACAGGAAGAAAAGAACACTCAGCTAAAGATAGTACAAACATTCAAAATAAAAGTCTCACAAGTTTTATTTTTAAATGTGAAATAATGGAATTTCAAACATGCGATTAAAAATCTGATAAATCGCGACAAACATTTCAAATCGTTCGACAGTCCTACAAGGACATTTATGTCTTCTAAGTTACAGTAACTATTACGATGTACAATATGTTGGATTTGTTCATATCTGGGGATTTTAAACATTTTTAAACTTTTCCAAAAAAAAGTTTAATTCAAGGAAATGTTTAATGTCGCACTCTTAATAAGTAAAAACTTATATTTGTGGCATCCAAGCACGTGTGCAGGCGTATCTTCTCTCTGCACGTGATGTGCGTATATCTTGCCCTTTCAAATGTGATCCAGACATTCATGCTCCCTTCAGGGTTCATTGTTATAACTTTTGTGATCTTATTGTCTGAGCTCTTTACTTTAGACCACACAGCATGTAAAATTCCGCCACCAGGGGGCTCTCAATCAAAACAATAACAAAAGATGCCTTCAAGGCAGACGGGGAATCATGGGAGTGATCCTCTCTGCTACTCCGTTTTAGTGTAAAACTTCTACATATTGTATTTTTAAATTGTGTTGAGGCTGCTGTGCAAATTTCTCCAACTCTAATCTGCCCATTAAACAATCCGGCTGTCATATGGATCCTGATGTCTAAGCCAAACAAAGTGGCTCCTGCCCGCTCCACCTGCTGCGCCCTACATCTGACTTTGGATGTTAAAGCTAATTAATCCTAATTAGACTGACGCCACCTGCACAGATCACGCTCATTAATCAGGGAGAAGTCGTCGCAGAGCGTCCAGACATTGTGAATGATACAATAATCACACCGGGGGGGGGGGATTTGGGTCGAGGCATGAGCTGACACCCTCTGCTGATTTGAATGTGATGTTTTGAGCACGCCTGCTCTTCATCAGACTCTGTCGACTCGTGTCTGATGAAGAGCAGGCGTGCTCCTTGATGAAATCAATTTGTGGAGTATTGGAGCCCCTGCAGTGTGCGAGCCGTCTTTCTCATTGTTTTAAAAAATGGAATTCGACCAAACATAGAGATCTCGCTGCTGCTTTTCTCCTACTTGATTTGATTGGCTGCTTCGGCCAAAAGGGACAAATGGACGAAGAAAGCGCACTGTACTAGACGATAACAATAGTTTTGCAGGCGACGCTTTCTCTCTACGTGATCGGGCCCTTTCTGCTAAATTCCACCAGATGCATGTTTTCAGTCTCAGCAGATACACAAGGCTTCTACTTTTGACCGATGGCTGAGCAGGGCCCAACAATTTACCACATAACAGATCGAACAGGACGGGACAGGAAGTCAGACACCAAAACGACATTAAAACATCTGGTTTATTTTCAGAATAAAACCCTCCGTTTTGACGGTTCAGAACAATGACTGTATGTGTGTTTGTTTATGTGTTTATAAGGGTTTTTATAAGAATTCATACCTCATACATCGTATTATCTCGCGCTGTCAGGTTCGATTCTGTAATTACCGGGGGAACTTCTTGGTATTGGAGTAGTTCTGAGATAGAATAACAATCTGATCCTGCACTGACGAGAGCTGGAACTTTTAGTGGACTCTATTTAATTAACATATTTGAGCTTTACATTGCAGCCATAAGAACCTGTCTGAAGAAATCTACTGAAGGAATTACGAAACCTTTTAAAGCTATTAGAATGACATTCACACCCAGGTTTGAAATCACAGGGCAGTAGGGGCACTGGTGGCGCAGTGGTTAGTGCACGCCCCATGTATGGAGGCTGTAGTCTCCAAGTGGGCGGCCCAGGTTCAAATCCAGCCTGTGGCTCCTTTCCCACATGTCATTCCCCACTCTCTCTCTCTCCCTGATTTCCAACTCTATCCACTGTCCTGTCTCTCCATAAAAAGCCCAAAAATAAATAATCTGTACATTCCACCATTGCTCTGTTTTTAACACTTGATGAAGCAAGAATATTTCAAACCTCCTTGCTGTTAGCTGAGCGACCTCTGGGTTTCATTTCGACTCATATTCGCGTCATTGCTCAGCTTCTCTCATTGTCACACAGCAGAAAGATCACAAAGTAAAGTCCATTAGCTCGTCCTAAATGACGCCCTGTCCTCTGATGTCCAGTGTCGTGACAAACAGCCGAGGCAGAGAGGCCCTGGGTGTAAACCAGCGGACATTTATCTTTTTCTTATTACTGTCCCGGCCTTCATTATTCAGCCGCCGGCCACGACCGCCTCTGACAAAGCTCCTGTTGCTTCCTGGTTAAATGAGCACAGCTGAAGCTCTATATTAGGAGATGAACGGAGGCCTCAGAATAACCGACAGCACATCCGTCATGAAGAAACTCAACACTGCGACTGTCTGAGAGAAAGACTGAGCCACCGGGGAGCAGACATGGACTCCACAGAAATACAAGACAGCGCGGAAACAGGACTGATGTTGTAGCCCGGATTGAAAATCAGACACTGGAGCAACGTCAGCATCAGAAAGTGAACTCCTTATTCATCTGATAATGGCCTCTGTAAAATACCTCATTTCAGCCTCTGCCTGGAAACGGTTCGTTTCAGCTACTGTCTCTTTAAGGCTCCCCCTCCCCATGTGCCCACTGTCTTCTGATTGGCCAGCTCTCTGGAAGCCTTCC
The DNA here is from genome assembly GCF_963930695.1 of Labrus bergylta. Lineage (NCBI taxonomy): Eukaryota > Metazoa > Chordata > Actinopteri > Labriformes > Labridae > Labrus > Labrus bergylta. Next base: position 3,462,099 of record NC_089198.1, on the reverse strand, counting down.
TGGGAGGGCGCAAAACGCTGCAGGGCTGCCAGGAAAGAGCTGCTCTCCAGTGCTGGGAGAAGAGAGGCTTTCAACGGCATACATAGAGGCTTGAAGCCGTCTGGTGACATTCTCGGGAGCTATCGTTTAGTGCTCTCTGCCGACTCATCCTGGGATTACTCCAACATACGTTTACCTCACGATCTGAAACCTTACCCACGTTTAGTTTGGACAACCAGCATTGCAAAAAAAATGCGAGCTTTAAAATGGTGCTCAGCAGAATAGGTCGACTGTTCATTTCATATTTACATTCGATTGTCAAAAACACACTGTTTACAGTACGGTACAGTCGGACGCTGCAATTCTTATCCATATACCGTGGAAACACCAGATGTTAGGTCAAAGACAGCTTTATAAGGAAGTGTGAGCTGCTGCTGAAAGCTGCCGTACTGTTGCTGTATGTGCTGATGTGATAAAAACATCATGTGAATTATACTCGGATACATTAGCGCGTCGGTAAACATATTCTCTTCCTCAGGACGGTTTCACCCGGTCGTCTTGACTATGGACAACTCAGAGTCGTTTCCATCAGGGGTGGAAGGGTAGCAGACAGATTCACTCCCATGATTCCCCGCCAGCCTCGAAAGCCCCCCCCGGTGGCAGAATTTACATACTGTGCGTTTAAGTTGTACAGATTTAAGGTATATGAAGTATTTGAAGACAATCCAATAAATGACATTGAAATAAACAAAAACACAGATGTAGGCGCTTTAGCATTGCAGATTGCTGAGGGTTAAGGGGGGCGGGATTTTGCAGTGGCAAGTGGGGATGATTGACACCTCTCTCTCTCCTTCTCTCTCTCTCTCTCTCTCTCTCTCTCCTTCTCTCTCTCTCTCTCTCTCTCTCTCTCTCTGTATGTTGACCCCGGTGTTAAGCTGCCATGTTAGAGGCTGACTCTGGTTGACAGCAGTTTATAGCGTGTCCCCGTTGGCAGTGAGGCAGAATGCTGTGGTCCCAGAATAGTTCTCTCTGTCATGGAGCCACAGCAGCTGTTAGTAGCACATCGCAGCCCGCTTTCTATTCTAAAGCCTGGACGTTAAACCCCGACCCCCTCCCCCCTCTGTCCCCCACCCCTCTGAACAGTGACTGTATGTCTGCAGAGATGCGTGTAAAGATGAGTATAGACAAGTGTTCATCTCTGCTGCTTCGTCCATCTCCAACATCAGCAGGGTCTCTTGTGTTTGAGAGAGTTTTTCACACCTTTAGTTCGTTTGCTCTGGTCTGACTCACGGATCAGTTTGTTCCATTGTTGCACAATTACCTCAGGTTTGGTCTGTGTTCACACATGGACATTCACGAGAGGTCTAAAATGTGACATGCTTGAAGGAAATGCTCTCTGATTGGTGCAAATTTAGTCAGACCTTCTTCCGAGAAAAAATGTCCCTTCATGACATCACAAAGGGCAGTAGCCCCTCCCCCAGGTGGGTGACACTCCCACAGCTAGGTGTTTGTTCTGCCCTCAGAGTCTGCCTTCTCACCGTAAACAATAGGACATAGAGCGAGAAAGCACCGAGTACACCCAAGACCTTCCAGAGAGGGGGTGTGGTCAGACACAGCTCATTTACATATTTAAAGGTACAGACACAGAAACAGCCTGTTCTGAGCAGGGCTGAAATAGAGGGGTTTATAGACATGATCAAATACAGGATCAGAGGGGAAAAAGAACAAGAAACTTCACACACATGTTTTGGGGAGCTCTGAGACTTATTTACACTGGTTGAAGAGGAGGAGAATATGTGACCTTTAAAGTGAGGGGGAGTGGCTACTTTGAGTGATTCTGCATATGATATGATTCTGCATGAATATAAATTATGTTATTATTAAAATTACATCTCCTCTCAGTCAGCCTGCAGTGTCGTATGAAGAGGAATAACATGGAAAAAGTCCACAGCTCCGATCCGCTGTTTTAAAATCTGTCCATCTTTGTTGTTTTTTTGTTTTTTTTACAAGAGCCGTACCTTTTCTCACTCCTTCTCACTTCTGAAGGATGTCAAAGCATCTATTTGGAGTTACAAACACCTCGTTTTGTTTATTTTTAAACCCTCCATGTCATGAGATGACTAAACTGAATGTTTGTTCCTGTAATTTCTTCTTGTTTAGGCTTCAGAGAACTCGGCGCTGCGCTGCGTTGCACATCACAACGCAAACTCTCAAGTGAATCATCCTGTTTTCTTCTGTTCCACCTGACCTGATTAATACTCCCCTCCAGGATGCTTTTCTATAAATTGCCAGCGTTGCCGAGTCGAGGGCTCTTAAGCGTCGCGCTTAAACCGCCATTCATTGCCTCACAACCCCCTCCCCTCGCTGCCTCCCTGCCATAATGAATCGAGTCAGAGCTGATTTGAGCAGAGACCTCTCCACTTTGCTCTCAGAAGTTTCTGCTGTCAGAGAGAATGAGCTGACTTTATTTCTGATCCGTAACTTAATTTTACCCCAATGCCTACAAGGTGTGTCTGTTAATCAAGACATGAGCTGATTGGCTGCTGACTGGATGCAGAGACTATTATTACAGTTGATAAGAGCAGACTAAAGAATACAGCAATCATAAAAAGGACTTGACTTACATGTATAACACAGTCAGTATGTTTAAGTGTGCAGGCTCTGTCCCTAAAAATGTTAGAAAATCACTCCAGAAATGTTTTAAAGGTCACATATTCTTCTCCTCTTCAACCAGTTTAAGTAAGTCTCAGAGCTCCTCAAAACATGTGTGTGAAGTTTCTTGTTCTAAATTCACTCTGATCTTGTATTTGATCATGTCTATAAACCCCTCTATTTCAGCCCTGCTCAGAACAGGCTGTTTCTGTGTCTGTACCTTTAAATATGTAAATGAGCTGTGTCTGACCACGCCCCCTCTCTGGAAGGACTTGGGTGTACTCGGTCTTTCTCGCTCCATGTCCTATTGTTTACGGTGAGAAGGCAGACTCAGAGGGCAGAACAAAAACCTAGCTGTGGGAGTGTCACCCACCTGGGGGAGGGGCTACTGCCCTTTGTGATGTCATGAAGGGAAAATCTCCAAACGGCCCTTTTGAGAACACATTTTCTGAAAAGTGGAGCAGGTAAAAGACGGAGAGGATGGACTTTTCTGATCATTAGAGAGTTAGAGAAACATGGTGACAACAACAGATTGTAAAGGCTCTCGACAGATTTGATGACTGGCTGGTCGTCCAGAAGATATGATTAGTGGAGACAGAAATTATAATATAATGATATTCAGACTTTTCACCAATGTGAAACAGGGGCTGGTTCTGGGCTGGTGCTAGTGCTGGTTCAATATGCAATATTTTGGATCCACGAAAGAGCGAGTTCCATTACTGGAACTGGCTTGGTGGAAAAAGGGGGTCTTAGTGACGGATTCTCCCATCCAGGTCTACACTCCCTACACCTCCTTCCAATTAGCGGTGTATTTAAGCTGCAAGATTTCCGCTCTCTCCCTCTCTGCTCTTTCATTACCAGCTCTGACCTCCACCAGTACTGCAACCCTGCAACCACCACCCCAGCATCCACCTGTAGACCACGACTGGGGGGTTTAAGATACCATCCCATCACTCCTCAAACTTCTGCATGTTACACAAATCTGCGAGGAGCGAAGAGGTCAGAGACTAGATGGCAAACACAGACTATGTTTGCTGCAATAAATATTTTAAACGATACAAACGTGAGTTGGCTGACTGAAATTGGTTTTGCCAGAATAGAGGGGGTATGGTTTTCTTCTCAGAGATCCCCTCAAAGTCGGAAGTCAGAGGATTTTACTGTTTCGTCCTTAGAACAAATAATTTATTTACACCATCAAACTTTAATCCCTGTTAGCTTTATCTTTCTTTTCCTTGTTTTTAGCCGTCTGTATATCTTATTCAAACTTCAGGAGCAACTTTTAAACGTGTGTCAAATAGCTTAAATATTTACACATGTAGCGCTTGTCCAGAGAATCTGATGAAGGACTTGAACTTTTAGATTTCTGTGACTTAATACAGTTGAGTAAAACTTTATCACTTGAGCTTGGTGTTTCTTAAAGACTTTTAAAAATGGCTGCCACCAGTCTCAGTTACCAGTGGTCACATTTTAACCTTAAAGGTTAAAAAGAAAATTTAGAAAATGATCATCTATAAACTCAAAAATACAACCAATCATGACATTAGCTCTTTGCTCACCTGATAGATGACGACTCTGAACTTGTTGCGGGTGAGCAGCTCGTCCTGCGTGGTTTCAACCTTCTTGACGCGAACGTTTTGCTTCTCGACGCGCGACCGGACCTCCTTCACATTGGCGCTGACCTTGCGGGTCTTCTGCAGGAGCTTCTCCACCGTGCCACTGGTCTCGTTGTGGTCTTTGGCCAGTTTGAGCACGTCACCCTGGATGGTCTTGATGTTGTTCTCTAGCTCCAGCTGGCGGTCCTCCATGCGCTGCTGGCAGGACTGGACGTTATCGATGATGCCCGCCACGCGCTCCAGCAGAGACAGTATAGTCAGGGCGCTGATGGGGTTCCCGTCCGCGTCCTCCACCCCGACGATCTCCAGCTTCTCCTGCACTCCGGCTGTGCGATATTTGTGCTGATCCATCGCTGTATGGAAGATCTATCACTTAAGATTTGTTTGAAAGTTGCAGAAATGGGGTTTAACTTGGACAGAGTGGAGTTACCAGAGGAGAGACCAGAGAGGTGAAGCACCCAGCCGCTGTGTGCCGACTCAGGCCTGCAGATGAGGAGAGAGGGAAAACTCCACCTCCTGCCCTTTTAAAAAAGGCTTCAGGATCCAAAAGGAACCTGACTTCAACTCTCCTCGGGATCTGGGCCGGGCACTAAACTCAGAGCGCTCACACGAACCCCCCAGCTAAATATAAAACTCTTTGTAAGGCGACACTCAGAAATGAAGGGATGATGGAAACCCCCGTTCAACTCCTGCTCTGCTATCTCAGAGCCACACACTGATTCATAATTTTCCATTATTTGCTCGTACGTTCATGCTAACAGCTGCGAAACTTGTATATCAACAACAGGCCAGGTGTCGTTCTGCAGCTCTGCTGTGAAAAATTGCCCTGGGTGTCTCCTCTGATTACATCGAGCTGGAATGTTTCAGGGATTAAAACATTGCAGCGCTGACCTTTTCACTGTCCCGCGGGCTGCAGAGTCCTAACATCGATAGTGACTGAGATGTGACGCTCTTTATAGAGACGGCAGAGTGACACTTTCTCAACGCTCGCTGCTCTGAACTACATGAGCATACATGATGTGCAGAGTGCTCGGTGCATGTCAGCGCAGAGATACGCTGTTGGTCCTTAAAGCTTACAGTTTGAAAAAGTCATGAACTTCATTTTCTTCTATAAATAACACAGTGTTGAGAAAGATTTAGTGTCCATAAATACACCATCCAATGCGTTAAAAATAACACACTCACTGATGAATGAATTCTAACAGGGTAAGCTTACATGACTGGCTCCCACGCAGGCCTGTGCTGGTCTCAAACGAGGCTAAAGGTACGCAAGTTAAGATACCCTACGATAGCATTTAATAGGATGCTCTTTATGAAAAGTTAGCGTTCAGGTGTTTTCAGCGCAGTGCAGTCAAGTCCAGGATTACCTGAGTCTGAGGCATTCAAAGATGGACTGCAGCCTCTTTTATTCTTGTGTATGTGTTAGCATTTGTTAGCTCGATCAGTGTTTGTCATACATTGACTTATTTGTGGGAGCTCTTGATGGGATGATCAGTGCGCTGTTTTAGAGATGACTGATAGCTGAATCTGTTCAACTGAAGCCAGCAGCTGCTCCTGTTTCTTAATAACCCACCCCACCCAACCCCACCCCACCCATCCAGTCCTTCCCCCTCCCTCCATCATACCTCCTCCGGTCTGTAACTCTATATTTACTGCCGGGTAGCGTGCCTGAGTCCCTGCCTTGTGTAGAAATGTGGGACGCACACATACTTAGACTTAGACTTAGACTTTCTTTATTGTCATTCAAACTTGTACTTTACAATGCAGATAAGAACGAAATTTCGTTGCATTTGGCTCGTTCTGGTGCAGGATAAGAACAGCAGCATGTATTTACATATAAAAATAAAACAGCACATGTGAAGAGTTGGTAACCTCTGCTCTGGATCTTGCGTCTGCAGACTAACAGATAAAAAAAAATTTGAGAACATCACTCATGATGTAGCCCCTCCTCCCCTCTGACAGGTGGGTGTAACAGGAGGGACTAACGAGACATAGATGAATACCATGTTTAACCTCCTCAGACCTCATTTTCAAATCCCTGAGTCACAAAGAAATGTGAGATGTTTCGGCTTTAGAATAAACTTGTGAAGATGTCTGATCACAGACTCACTCAAAATATATTTAATTGGGATGCTTTTTTTCATTGTGAATTCTGGGCCAATGACCTGGAGTCTGTATTTGATGTGAATAATATTTCATCAACAGGTTACTCTGTGAGATCCAGGACATTAAAGGTCACATATACAAAACTTCACTAACTCTAACATGTGTCTCTAGTCCGTCTACAAACCCCCCAATCATGAGAAAAGTCCATCCTCTCCGTCTTCTGCCTGCTCCACTTTTCAGAAAATGTGTGCTCAAACAGGCCAGTTGGGGATTTTCCCTTCATGACATCACAAAGGGCAGTAGCTCCTCCCCCAGGTGGGTGACACTCCCACAGCTAGGTGTTTGTTCTGCCCTCTGAGTCTGCCTTCTCACCGTAAACAATAGGACATGGAGCGAGAAAGCACAGAGTACACCCAAGTCCTTCCAGAGAGGGGGCGTGGTCAGACACAGCTCATTTACATATTTAAAGGTACAGACACAGAACAGCCTGTTCTGAGCAGGGCTGAAATAGAGGGGTTTATAGGCATGATCAAATACAAGATCAGAGTGGATTTAGAACAAGAAACTTCACACACATGTTTTGAGGAGCTCTGAGACTTACTTAAACTGGTTGAAGAGGAAGATAGTATGTCAGCTTTAAAGAGCCCAAAGCGATGTGGATCAGTCTTGGGCGCTAAAATCCAGTGTTCCAGGCCTCCGTCGACTTTCGTTAGAAGTTGCACATGCTCAGTTACTCATATTCAATACATGAGGTAAGAGCTTCAAGAATCGCAGTAGAAAATGTGCTCATGGTCGCATTTTACACCAACACCCAAAAGGAGGCAGCAGAGTGAAACGTCCCATGAACAGCGACATAAAGAGCTAGACGTGCAGCGTCACTGGATCTGAGCAGTGACTGTTTATAAAGATGGATCAGAGCAGCAGAGCTTAGGACACATATGCCTGTAAGTACGAGTGCATATGGTGTTGTTTAAGTTTGTTAAGCAAAATTGCTTGAGTTAAAATAAACTTGCCTTAAAATTATAGAGATGCTAATTCTGTTAGCCACTTAATGGCATTTTCTAGTATGTGTTAGCATCAAGCTAACAAACCAAGACATACATCCTGGTGCATGTGCCCCCTGAAGAACAATGCACCAGCCGCCACTGGTTACAAGAGCCGATTAATGTACATTTGTCCCAACTGGGCGACATGGAATTGACAGTTAACACATAGCCTACTTTACTTAAAGAGGTTCAAAACCTCACAGGGATATAGATGTGTTTCTTATAAATCGAGCACTGACATTTAAATACGGCAGATTGTCAGTGTTTAGTATGGATTTAGGACAGCGCGTGTCTGCAGAGAAATAAACGAAAGCAAACAGTTTAGTCTCCTGTGACTGATCACACAGGTCATCTCAATTATTTGGTTATGCTGTCAAATCTGTCTCTCTCACACACACACACAAACACACAGAGGATTTATGTAAATAAAATAATCCATCACAAGAAAGTGGAATACCTTTTGATATGAGAGCAGTGTCAGAAGAAGAAACAGAAGAACTCTCTCAAATAAAAATGAACACACCATAAAAAACGAGTCAGCCGGTTTGTTCTTAAAAAAAACATTTCCTTTTTTTATTTTGGCAGAGACCTTAAAATGGCCCCTCAAGAGTCTACATGCAGAATATTAACATGTCAAACACATTCTAGTCACATTTAGAGAAGTCACGGCTGCAATGGTGGACAACACATAGAGACATGTCACTCAGCTGACCTACGACTTGTAGGCGTCGACCCGGGCGTTACAGAGACACAACTCCTGTTACAGAACATAAAATCATAAACACAGAGAAGACAAATCTCCCTGAACTTAAACTTTTTTTGACCCTCAGTGCAGCAATTTGAGTCCCCGACAGATTTCCCTGGATGATTCTGTGATTGTTGCGTCTTTAAATGGCTGATTTTTAAGAAACGTTTATGCAAAGTTTGGATGCTTTGAGAGTTTTATTCTGTGCAACACATTAGACATCCAGTGTAAGTGACCAATGTAGCAATAAAAGAGAAAATTGGCTGAGCAACTGACGCCATGTTTAGGCAATTTCAGTGTCGGGATGCCAAATAAAGCCTCTGATCGGACAGCAGAATCAACCCAGGGCATCAGAAGCTGAAGTGGATGACTAACATGAAAACATGGATAATTAACTGATCAGCACAGAATACTGTAAATGCAGCCATGACATGTCTTAAACCCTCACATCCATGACATCTGCGTAGCTGGTTTTGGTCCAAATTTTCACAGTAAAAATGCTGGTGTGACTGCCGCGCCTTTGAGCTTCTTCCCCAGACATGAATCTGTTATTCAATTTGTCGTCTACAGCTACATTTAAGTTCTCCTCACCCTTTTTTCAGTCCTTGAAGCTTTAATTTGTTGGAAATGGCCGTGGCATGGAGTCGATGCATAGTTAATCGCCAGACTCTCCAATTGGCCTCTGGGACAAAAAAGTCTAAGACTAAAAAAATAATAAATAATAATAACATATATTAGGGCTGTAAGCATGAACTATCTTTAATCACGATTAATCTCATGTTATTTTGTCACTTCAGGCTCTCCGTAGATAGTGGTCCTCAGTGTCTCCCTGTAGCCTCAGTGATGTAAAAAGAAGGACTCTGCTGCATCTTTGAATGTCTCATTTCACTTTAACAAACTCTCAGACAGTAATATCCACCTTATGACATCACACATTGACCTTATGACATCACACATTGCCCTTTGTTACCGTTCCTTTGAGCTGTTTGACCTCACTTTGGGATCCCTAACCACTTCCTGTTTCTGTGCTTAACTTCATGTCCTAACCTTCCAGCTACAGGAAGGTCCTTACTGCATTTCAAAATAAAAGCACACAGTAAGTAAAGTACTCTCAGCCTAAGACAGTACAAACATTCTAAATAAAACCTAACAAGTTTTATTTTGAAACGCAAAATAATGGAATTTAAGACATGCGATTCAAACATTGCGATAAGTTATTGAATTTTGGCGATTAATCGCGATTACAAATGTAATCGTTTGACAGCCCTAAGATATATATAAACATTGCACAAAAAGTAAGGAAATTTGTGTTTGGTAGATTATTTATTTGTTGTAACAATGCTTCTCAGCAATAAATCTTACACCGTTAGATAGCCTGTTTAATTGGCAAGTTTTTCATGTGCGCAACCCACATACTCAGCTCTGCTGCTCATCCCACAAATGCATGTTCCTTGCGAATGTGGCACCATTTAAAAGAGAAATAAACAGGCTTTCCAACAGTATAATATTTATTACCATAAGCATTGTTACAACAAAGAAATAATCTACCAAACACAAATTTCCTTACTTTTTGTGCGATGTTTACATTTGTTAACATCACACCTGGGAAAAGGCTTTTGTCTAAATTAAAAATAGTTTCAACAGATATTCACTTTCACAATTAAAATACCAATTAAGTAGTCTTTGTTTCGGCAGCTTATACCCTCAAACACGTCGTAAGATTTAGGTTTAAAACTGCTGGAATACAAACACGAGCTAACTAACTAGCAGCTAAATCATAAACAAATATTCCCTGTCAGCAGGCAGTCTGCAGATATTTCCTGCCAACGTTTCTCTCGTTCATATCCTAACTTTATAGGAGGAGGGAGACACATCAAACAGGCATGCCTGGTGTTGCCGTGGGGGATTTCAGAGGCTGTCTAAAAAGTTGCTATCAGGACAACCCGAGGTCGGGGAATTGCTTGGTGGCTCTGCTCTCACGGAGCGAGTGTGTGCAGTCATTCAACCAAAATTGAACACGAGAGAAATTAATCTGACTGTTGATCGGCCTTCCTACCCTCGAATACTCTAATAATGACCTGCAATCAAGCTGAAATCCAAAATCATTTATGCGACTGACATATCGGGTCAGAAACAGCCTAAAGTCGCACCTCATTCGCCCGGCCTGTGGGATATCTTTACTGTCAGGTATGTGTTGATTATCGGCAAAAAGGATTTTAAGAGGGATTTTTTTCATACGAATCCCGTGTGCTTGGAACTTCTCGCTGTGGAGAAAATGCAAAACTGAAATGCACAAAAGAAAAAAAAGACAAACTTTTTTTTCACATTCAAAGACGAGCCTTGATCCCAGCCATCTGAGCGACCAAGACTTTGCTGAATAACGTCAAAAATATCGTTCAGTGTTCAGATTTTTCTCTCTCGAAGATGCAAAAACATTCGTGCCTTTTCAGCGTCGCAAAAGCAAAAGTGGATACAGAAGAACATATTCCAGTGTTTCTGTCTTCTCCTGTCTCGCTGCCGCTAAACACAGCAGACCATCCGTAACACATTCCTTTTGTTTAATACCTTCCTTTTCGCTGTCTGCCGTTCATCAGTCCGACTTTTTTTTTGTGGATTTTTCCCGGCTCCATCGGATCTCTGCGGCTCGGAGACGGAGGAGGCGTTTCTTTAAAAAAAAAAGTCAAAACTACACCACAGGACACAGATTTCACAAGTCATGCGCATATACAGAGACTAGAACTTAGAAAGTAACATTAAAAACATAAAACTTTTTTAGTAAAAACTACTTTAAAGGACTCGCTCTTGTCGTTAATTATTAGCTGGTTTGAACACAGTGAAGTCTTTACATATCAAAGAATAACTGTAAACAATCTACGTCACTGTCCCGGCCCCCCGTCACGTACGAAACAAACTGCATTTGGTGATCAGCTGCACATCATTAGAAAAAAGGAAAACTACGGGGGCGTAGAAATGCTCAATAAATAGCACATTCCAGAAGGGCGGACGTCACGCTGTTAGATTACCAAAGGTACCGTGTTTATGAAGTGTTCAAGGAAACCAGTCGAAGGTAAAAGTGACCAGATACGTGCGCATTGCATCTCCGTTACGGCTCCGTGCAACCTCCTCCGTCAACACCCACAGGCGGCCATGTGTACAGCTGCAGAGGGCGCCACACTGACAGAGCTGAGACGCACCGGAGCCGGTGGAAACGCACACACACACACACACATTCACTAAAGTAAAAACCTATCGGCTCCTTTTCTGGGGTGGAGACGGACCAATCACATATCTGGTGGAATTTAGGGGTAAGACAGCAGACGTGGAAACGATGTAAAGTGACGGAGGTTTTTTAAAAGAAAAAGTTGACTCCTTCCTCTTCTTCTTCTTCTCGGTCTTCGTGCAAAAAAAAAAAAAAAAATTAAAATCACCATCCTGCACGAGTAATCCGCAGCATCTCCGTCCAAAAGCTAACCAGGAGGGAAAATAAGGCCCCTGAAATAAATACTCATTTTTCTTCTTCTTTTTATTGTGACTGTGGGGTTTTTTTCTTCCCAGGAGAAAAAAAAAAGGAACTGAATACCGCACAACGACCGGTAGAAAATGGTATTCTTCCCACGCTGTAAGATAAAAACTTATCATAAAAAAGGACCAACACAAACACGGCTATACCATCCGGGAGTTTGTGTCTGAGGAAAAGTGTCCCAGGTTCTGTTTTTGCCGACGGCCCCGGTTGTTCTTCGGACATTTCCTGAAGGCGCACAAAGAGAGAGAGAGAGAGAGAGAGAGAGAGAGAGAGAGAGAGAGAAACAGAGAGAGAGAGAGAGAGAGAGAGAGAGAGAGAGAGAGAGAGAGAGAGAGAAACAGAGAGAGAGAAACAGAGAGAGAGAAACAGAGAGAAACAGAGAGAGAGACATAGAGAGAGAGAGAGAGAGAGAGAGAGAGAAACAGAGAGAGAGAAACAGAGAGAAACAGAGAGAGAGACATAGAGAGAGAGAGAGAGAGAGAGAGAGAGAAACAGAGAGAGAGATTAACATCATGATGTGAACTCAGAATAATTAAATTATATGAGTGGTCACCCTGATAAATTTTAAAGTGCAGTGTATGACTTTCTTAAATATCTCTCTTCTGCAGTAACTGCTCATTCAGACCGAGTCCACATGTAGGTGGGTGTGTTTTACTCCCCCCCCCACACCCCACCTTAAACACCCTCAGTTCTCAAAAACATCTTCGTCCATGTGATGATGCAGAAACGCAGTTCCGGCTGTAAGCTCATACATCTCTACTTGTGAGAAATAGGACAGTGTTCATACGACCTCCATGACCTCCGTCGTCCAATCAGGCGTCTCTGCTCGTCAACATAGTGGGAGAGTAACTGTGTGTATGTGTGTATGTGTGTATGTGTGAGCATCGTGATTAGGTGATAACTAAAGCCTTCATCTAAAGCTAGTGTACAATAAAAACAGTGACATCTAGTGGTGAAATCTTCCACTACAACATGAGGTCATGACACAGTCCTCTGTGATTGGATGGGTGAAATGATGCAGGCTCATGGAAAACTGAAGCAGGAGTAAAATCGAAGTCCTCGTACATTTCTGAGGGATGTAATCAATCCTGACCGTTGACTCCACCTCTTCTCACATCACACCATTCAAAACCATCACCATGACAACCGTATTTTAACAGAGGTCGATCGGTGTAAGACTTGAGGTGCAACTTCGGGCCAGCGTTGGAACCATATCGTTGGAATTGATATTAGTGTGATGTAATGATCGCTAGTGGGCGCTGCTTTACCTCGTGATGCACATCACCACGGCGACGATGATGGCGATCTGCACGGCACCGATGATGGCGGCGATGAGGACGTAGTGAAGCTTCTGTCCGCTGGGAACCACGTAGAGGATGTTGAAGTCGTGAGGCTCGTCACACTGAGGACCCTTGTAGCCTGAATCACACCTGTGACACACACACACACACACACACACACACACACACACACACACACACACACACACACACACACACACACACACACACACACACACACACACACACACACACACACACACACACACACACACACACACACACACACACACACACAGACGAGAGGGTCAGTCCTTGAACTCATCTTGATCGGGCTGTTATATGAGAGCCAGCTGGGTTCAAAGGTCACACACCTGCAGATTGCCTTGTTGTATTTGATCTCACATTTCCCGTGGACACAGAAGCTGGCGTAGTTGTCGGTGCAGGGGATCGGCATCCCGGCGTAGAAACCGTCGCCGTGGTCCAGACCCGTGGTTTCTAAAGAACAAACACATCAAGAAAAATGAAGCCGATGCTGAAGTGTAAAATCCTGCAGTTCCTGGAGTGTCCACTAGAGGCTGGCTGCAGAAGCACAGGAAGTCACATACACACCCATTCTAAAAAGCCTGTTTTTACAGCAGAGATGAACATGTTTACAGCCTGGTTCAAAAAACCAAATAGGTGTGATTAGCTCATGTCTGGATGGACACACACTGTACGGGGGGTGAATGTTTTGATGACTCATCAGTTTTGATTTGATGAAGGATAAGAGTTATTCACAATAAGGCGTGTAGCTGACCTGATTGACAGGTGGGCGCGGTGTAACGGTTTGTCAGGAGGTTTAAAACCCGCCTCAGCTCCAGCTCTCAGCCTGTCGTTAGGTTGACTGAAAGTTAGACTGAGACAGCATTTCCAGCATGGAGACCGCCATCGATGGGACTCCAGCGCCCGGTGACATCACTCAGGCTTTGTTCATACGATCAGGAGTCTGGATATTGTGTTTTATTTTGAAATTGGCCGGACGCTCTGCACGTATCTTTGTCTGACTTCCTGTGTGGGTCGTTCTATTCTGTCCGGCTTGATGCGTGCCTGCAGGGTACGCCGTCGAAAATAGACTCGCAGCCGGACGGACTGAAAGGAAGCAGCTTGAGAACGTGAAGAACAGAGTCCAGTTTAAATATTGAAGAAGTCCGCTGCTCGGCTGTAGGAACAGATGACGACGTTTTTCACATTAAAGGACGTTTTACTCTCTCTCTCTACACTTTCTCTCTCCGCAGTAATTAAGAACAAAAAAAAACAGCCTACAGAGCAGTCTGTGCGGCTCATTAAAATGACTGATATGCAATGCAGATGAAGAAGAGCTTGAACTCAGCGTGAGGCCGTTTAATATTTATGAGCTAACGAGATATTTGAGAGATCTATAAACGTGTCGAGGAGTCGGGAGACATAAAGAAAAGCTTCTTTGGTTTTACAGACTTTCTTTAATCAAACTCTTCTCGTGTTATTTTTAATATTCTGTTCACTGAGGATTCTTTAAGATTCTGTTTTGGTGACTGAAGCGTGAACTTATCGTCTCATCCACAAAGAAAATAATCACCAACACATCACCCTTCACTGGTGTAATTTATGACGTTTTAATTACAGATTCCACAAATGTGTCGTTTAAAACATCCCAGGAAGCTTTCCCACTTTTTATCTCTCAGAGAGAACGACTCGAAATGACCGTAATTAACTGGAGAGTGTTTGTTTTCTTCTTCCTCGTAACACAGAAACGATCACTGAGCTGAATATGACGAGAGGAGCGTCTCGTCTACCTGCAGTTAAAGAGATAGTTCAGGATTTGATAAGTGGGGATGTATGAGCAACTTTTAAATGAAGAATGTTCAACATGTTCCACATCAATAAATCATAAAGTCTGTCCTGTGTAAATGTGTCTCTGAGTCCTGACTGTCTACAATGAGGGAGAAGCTCGAGTCCCGCTGGCTGTGTTGTTGTCAGAGCCGTGTTTACATGGACGGGACGGCCGGCTCCTCCCCTTGTGTATAAAAGCTGTTTTAGTCAAGAACTAGAGAGAAGAAGAAGAACATACTCACTGATTATTTGGATGTTAGTAAGAGTTTTTAGATCACGCTCATTCTGTGTCAGTTTACATTAAATGTGAAGCTACGAGCTAACTAAAGAGCGCTAACATTAGCATGCTAACACAACAATGTGAAGCTACGAGCTAACTAAAGAGCGCTAACATTAGCATGCTAACACAACAATGTGAAGCTACGAGCTAACTAAAGAGCGCTAACATTAGCATGCTAACACAACAATGTGAAGCTACGAGCTAACTAAAGAGCGCTAACATTAGCATGCTAACACAACAATGCAGGACACAGGTGACTGCAGCTCGAGCCGAGGGTAATTTTGTCCGCTGCTTGCGCTAAACAAATCCGTGTGAAAGCGTGTGTAGAGGGGTTGGAGGTGTGTCTCTGGAGGAGAGCGGAGGCTTCAGGATGGAGGAGGCGTGGCCTAACAGCAGTTTGTTTTGTTTTCATTACTGGAGCTCAAGGGCGACATCTACTGGATCAAAAAGTCATAAAGTGTACGTAGTAAAGATGATAATCTACTCTGCAGCACTTCCAAAGATCACTGATTACAGGGTGAACCTTGTGTTGTCTTTTACCCGTGGACGTGGAGTTGGTCACCTTCCTGGGCAGGCAGGTGATGAACACCGGCGGTTAGCTTGTGCTAGCGTGCGTTAGCTTGCAGTGTAGCTGCAAGCAGTAAACATACACACTACGTCCTGCAGGGGGCGGAGCTTCTGGGGGCGATGAGGGAGCCAGTTTGAATGTTGTGTTTACAAGCTGCAACATTTCCACTGACTTGACCTTTAACCTTTCAACGTGACCATCCAGGAGGTTTTGGGAACATTTTAGAGACTGAATGTGGTTCTATCCATGCACCGGGACCAATCAGACGACTGAACTCTGCAGAGCTCACATGAACATAATGAAGCTTTCTCAGCTCGCATGTTATCACAGTGAACGTTCTGCTGCTGTGAGTGAAGCTGAGGGAGTAAATCGTTTCCCTCGGTGACGTTATAGTCGCTGATATCGACGGGCGGAGCGAGCTGCAGATAAATAAAACCTTCTGGATTCTGTTTTGTCTCCGCTCCACTAATCTGTGTTTACTCACATAATGCAGAGATTCAGAGACCCCCCCCCC
The DNA here is from genome assembly GCF_963930695.1 of Labrus bergylta. Classification (NCBI taxonomy): domain Eukaryota; kingdom Metazoa; phylum Chordata; class Actinopteri; order Labriformes; family Labridae; genus Labrus; species Labrus bergylta. The sequence continues at coordinate 3,445,942 of NC_089198.1, read as the reverse complement.
CCCCCCCCCGTGACGACGTTATTGTGTATTAAAGAGGTTTTCATTGAGTTTCTCCCCGAGGTTATTACTCCTCTGCAGGTTCAGACTCAGGTTAAACAGGCTGCTGAAAGGGCCACGGGAAGTTTAACAATCAGCTGCGTTAATGACAGGAAAGTGGTTTTTTAATGGGCTTTCATAATCGGAGGACGAATGAACAGAAAGTCTCCGGGGTCGTTAACGTGTTCGGCGTTCAGTGTCTCAGCCGGGCTTACAGCTCAGCTCCAGGGACGACGTCGTCTCTGTCAGTGATTGTCCACACTGAAATACTTCAACATATTAGGATCTGTGACGCTCTGCAACTTTTTTTAACTCTGCTATTGTTAAATATCCATCTTTTTCTTTGCCAGGTGTTGTCCTCTCACTGGTATTCTTATTTACCGTAAAATCCAGAATATAAGTGCCCCCCTCCTCTCTAGACTTGATGTTCACTCAGGTCACCATGTGGTGGACTCTGAAGCTTCAGTGTTTATCCAGCTCTGCATGGGTCTGTAAACCTTTCTGTGTTCTAACCTCTCTCCATTTTTCAAAAGCATCTCCAATATTGATCCTAGTTTGAGCACGTTTCTGCTCGTGGAGCTTATTAGAAACATGCAGAGGCTTTTTAGGTCGGGTACAATCACTTCTATCTTTAGATTAGTGGCAAAGTGTAATGAAAGCTTCTTACCTAAAACGTTTCCTTTGAAAAGAGTGCTGTCGTCTTTCTTCCCCGCTTTCTCCTTATCAGCTGTGGACGAAAACAGACGACAGAGACACAAAGACAGAGACAGTTAAACCTTCATTGATGGAATCATGGATGATAATCTGTGTGTGTGTGTGTGTGTGTCTGTGTGTGTGTGTGTGTGTGTGTGTGTGTTCTTAACCCCTTGAGGATGGACTAAAACAAGAGAAGTCAGAGGATGTTTCCACAGCGTCTGAGATCTGCTCTGAGTCAAGGTGACGAGGGTCGGTCTGAGCTGGTCTGTGTGTGTGTGTGTGTGTGTGTGTGTGTGTGTGTGCGTGTGCGTGTGTGCGTGTGTGCGTGTGTGTGTAAGACAGCCATGGGTGACAACAATTCCACTTGAAAAAGAAAAAGTGTTTGTGTTGTTGTGTTTTTTTTTTCTGTTGACTGGCTGCGTGTCTTCGTGCTGTGTGGAGGAAGAGAGGGTGATGTGAATGAACACACACACACACACACACACACGCACACACACACACACACACACACACACACGCACACGCACACACACACAAACGTACACTCATTCATTTTTAATGCTCCATCATTCTGGAGGAAATATTGACAGAACTCTCTCTCCTCTCTGTCTCGCTCTTCCCCCCCTCCTTGTCTGTCTCTCCCTCGTTGATACCTCCACCTCTCCTCATCTCCTCCTGTCTTTCTCCGTGATGTCATCCTTCTCTCTCTCTCTCTGTTTCAGACAATAACAGAGAAGATTTTATAACAAAAACAATCTGATGATTTCTGAAGGTTTATGCTGAAAAGTGTATCGACACTGTCTGTGTTTCTGGAATTGATGCTCGTTTTTTTGATCAAGGGGAAAACAAAACATCAACATCAGACCATGTTTGGATAAGGACGGCGACGCGGTCAGACGCAGCGGCCCGACGCAGCGGCCCGACGCAGCGGCCCGACGCAGCGGCCCGACGCAGCGGCCCGACGCAGCGGCCCAACGCTCGTCGTGAATATTTCTGTTTCTCTCTTTCTTCATTTTTGGGGCTTTTCGTTCCCTTATTCTACAGACAGGACCGTGGAGAGAGTCAGAAATCAGCGAGAGAGAGATAGTAGGGAACGACATGCAGGAAAGGAGTCACAGGCGGGATTTGAACACCGGCCGCCCGCTGCGAGGACCACAGCCTCTGTACATGGGGCTCGCACACTAACCACTTGGCCACCGGCGCCCTGCTCTCATGTCTCTTAAATTGCATCCACGTTTCCTCCACTTGCGCCTTAGTCCCTCCCACCAGAGATGCATGAAGAATCGAAGGAGAAAGGAAACGAGGAGATAAGTGTTAAGAGACGACCTTTCCTCCGTAGCATCCGTTTGTGATGATGACATCAGCTGATCACCGCTCGGCTGTCAGTCAGGCTGTTTGTGTCTGCACTTTATTAATCCTAATACAATCCACACAGTGACGGTGTGTAGTCTGTGTACTCTACCTGAGAGCCTGATAAACACCTGCACAGGAGGAACAACCTCATAAGAGAGAGAGAGAAATCAGAGTCTTGAGACGTCCTCCAACATGGCGGCATGGGACGACCTCTGGTTCAAGCGAGGAGCGCGGAAACGAAAAAAAATAAGGGACGCGAGAAGCAACCTCTGTGCTGCCGCCGACAAAGGCAATAAAGATTTATTCTATTTCATATCTGGAGGCGCTTTGTCAGTGAGCGCATCAGTGAACACAAACAGTATGGACACCTCAATGGCGAGACATTTCAACCAGCATCACTCCAGCGATGAAACTCTCATAAGAGCCGAAGGAATCGAGCCACAAGAGGGCGTGATCGAGTCAGAAAACGTCTCCAGAGAGAAGGTTGCTGGGATTTTTAAATGGATGTTAATTAGAAACATATCAAAGTTTAAACTCTGTTGTCATGACGACACCACAAGACATGACAAAGTCAGAAGCAGGAAATAGCAGATTCTGTTCAGCCGTGTCAGACTCTGTGCAAAAAGGAGGAAACACCTTTCTGATCGATTTGTTTCGACTCTCCTCTTTTCACTCGTTTTACTCTGTACAGTTTATTTTGAACCGAGGTGACAAACATGAAAGTGTTGGCATGGCGCCTCGAGGGGACAGCAGATCAGGCAGAGGGCAGGTGCTCTTCACCCCAGGGTGCAAGAAACCCCCCCTCCCAGTCCTCCACTCACCCACTGTCCCCCTAAGCCAATCACACACTTGGTCATCGGCCACCTTAAAGCCATAACTTCTGACAAGAAATCCATAAATCTAGCCGGGGTATCGTCCCCCTGCCAAACGCTGCGGAGCGAGAGCGAGCGCAGAGTGTGTCCCCGCTGAGACGACACATTGTGATTCAAGGTGAGTCTATCAACATAAATCAGATGTGAGGAGATACTGAGAGGATGCACCGAGGCTGGAGGAGCTCGGGGGTGTTGGCAACAGACTTTGAAAAACATCAGACGGCAAACTGTGACTGCAAATGAGGTTTGGTGTCTGACACTCCCTCCTCACTCAAGAAATCACTCAGTGAAGAGATTACACACTCATCTCAGAGTTTTGTTTTTACTCGGACGGACTTAAATACAGAGGCGTGTCTGATTCTCACACGACTAACTATTCACACGTTTTGCTTTCGTGTCTCAGGATGTTTTGCGTAACCCCCTAAAGTCAAAACAAGACGGGTTCTAGAGCTTAAAAAGAAGAAGCGACACGCGGAGGAGTACGTCTCAAACCCTGAATCACTTCTGAGTACCTGTGACAATGACATGTCCTTCAACTCTCACGTCAAACAAATATCAACCACTGTCTTTCTCACCTCTTTAAAAAAAATAGCAAAACCAGGACACAAACTGTTAAAAAAAAAAGTAGCAGAGGAAAACAAGTCCATGCATTCACCTCTCTATCCTTACATCATAGCAGTTCTTCATTTTTGAGCTGCCTTTATAAGTCACAGAGGACTCTTCGGCTGCTCCGAAATGCTGCTGTAAGTGAAATAAATAATAACATTTCTCCCATACTAGCTGTTCAGTATTGGCTCCCTGTAAAATCTAGGCAACAGTCGATCAGCAACTCTTGTGTTTCTGTGAGGTGAAAGAACATCGACCAGTCTAAGCCTATAGCAGCAAAACTAGTGGCAGGTCCAGCTCAAAGTACAAGCTTTAGGTCAACTCTTTGGGTAAAAGACTGCATCCAGGACCCTCCCTGATTGGTCGATGATTCCAAAGGAGTTGGTCCTGGTAACTGAAGGCTCTACCTCCCGTACTAGTCCCGAGTTCCCACGGTAATCATAGATCCCACTTGCGACAGCACAAAACAATACGATGTGTCTGGTATAAAACCGTATAAAACTCTTATAAACACACATAGGGTCATTGTTCTGAACCGTCAGAGCGGAGTGTTTTATTCTGAAAATAAACCACTGTCTGACTTCCTGTCCTGCTTGATCTGCTCTTTGGTAAATCCGCGCTCCGACATCCGGCACAAATACCGGCAAATACACAACACAGCGGAGCCAGTGGAAGCACACACATTGAATAAAATGAAAACCTGTCATCTCTGCTAACATGACGGAGCGGAGACGGACTTAGTGGAATTTAGGGGTAAATCCTGTGATTATGAATCAGAAACATATTCCAGACCGGATAATTCCCCTGCGTCAGATTCAAACAGGATGTGTAACAAGGTGTGGATTAATGTCGTGTGGAATCAAAGCAAACGGCATGCCTGGTTTGTGGGTTAATTGAAAACATCGGTGATTAGACACATTAATTTGTCTGACATGGTCTCGATAACGAGGCTGATTTATGGCCCGAGATGAAACGGTCACAGTTGCGCAGTCAGCAGCGTTCAACGGAGAGGGAAACAACATCAATCCTGCATCTTCACACATCAGCAACTTAATGTGGAGTAATGATCGTCGTCTGCAAGCAAACCAAAGTGGAGGAGGTTGGAGGAATGAAACGGCAGCAGCGAGGAGGAAAATAAATCTGCGATTCAGGGAGCGTCATGCGGTCGAGATTTAAACTCCTGAGACGTGCTTTCAGATCAAACAAAGAAGGAAAATAAAACAAGGCCAGACGGACGTTAAAATAGGAAAGTGTGAGGAAAAAGGGACCACAGAACTATGAAAGCAAAAAAAGAAGGAGGGAGGGTTGAAGAAAACATTTAAGAACGGGAACAGACATGAGGAAGGTAGGAAAGAAAAGACGGTTGAATGTAACATGGAGGAAGCTAAAGTCTCTGAACTCTTCTCATGTTTATACACTGAGAGAGAGTCATCTTGACCACAGATTCTCTCAGGGTCTATAAAATGATTTTCGTTTACGGGGCCAGTTTATCGGTGGAGAACGAGCCCCCTTTCATAATCCTCGAGGTTATGACGGCCCGTTATCTGAAGCTGGACGAGTCTGGATGATGGGATTTTCCAATTTGGATCCAATAAAGCAGCAACAGAGGCCTCAGTGGGCAGATTTATCAGTCTGTACACAAAACTGAAGAGGGCCGATGTCTGCTCCCAGACGCTCCAGTCGGGGTCAAAGGTTACAGCTGTGAGCGGATAAACCCGCAGGAATCAGAGCGTTCAAAGAGCGGGATTTACTCCCAGTAACAGGAGAACAGTTTCTTTGAGCTGCAGAGCAAAACACCCACGCATCCTCGTACAGAGATTAAGCTGTTTTAAGGCACCGCCACACGGCCGTTTTGGACGCCCCCCGGTTTGAGAGCAGTTATGAGATATGAGAGCAGTTATCAGGTCAACAGGTGTTGCAGCGATGGAAGCGGTCAAGAGAAGTGGTTCAGATAGAAGTGATTGTACCCGACCTAAAAAGCCTCTGCATGTTTCTAATAAGCTCCACGAGCAGAAACGTGCTCAAACTAGGATCAATATTGGAGATGCTTTTGAAAAATGGAGAGAGGTTAGAACACAGAAAGGTTTACAGACCCATGCAGAGCTGGATAAACACTGAAGCTTCAGAGTCCACCACATGGTGACCTGAGTGAGGGGGGGGGGGAGACAGCTCTCTATGATGTTTAGAATTTAGACTGCAGTACTCATTTGAACCACTAGGTGTCAGAGTTGCATACTGCTCCTTTGAGAGTCTCTATTAGTCCAGTTTTCTTAATTTCATACCCGTCAGTCAGTTGCTGCGATAGGCTTGAGTGTATGGATTTTAAAGTAAGATTTAGCGCCTTTAATTAACTCTTCACTGTCAGTTTCAATCTTTAGAAACGTTTGGTGCTCCTTCTAACATATCCACAACCATATGTTATGAGTTTTTAAGGTCCTCTTAAGGTTTCAGGGTGAGGATTACCCTCATGCTATACTCTATTTGCATCAGTGTATTTCCTTTGAAGCACAGTGAAGTGTTTGCATCTGTTTGTTGCCTCTTTCTGAAGGTTTAAGAAGGAACATTAAAA
>NC_089198.1:3394810-3434810 GCF_963930695.1 Labrus bergylta | reverse complement strand
GGGGGCGACAGAGCGCCATTGTCTTTTTGCAATTGTTTCACTGAGTAGAGAGCGTTTGCAGGGTGCCTGGAGAAAAAGTCGCAACGCCTAGCATCTATTTTTTTTACGAGCGCTCTGCCTGTTTTGAGCAGCCGCTACGAACGCTACAAGTTGAAAATCTTTCATCTTTCCAGAAAAGCAGTTTTAACGTCTTTTCAAAATGTATGATATTCCCAAACAAATCGTGTCCTGTACCTTCAGCAGCCATTATCAACAGACTGTTGTCATGGCGACAGGACGGACATGCAGCGCTTTTTCTTCAGTTTTCAGTTTTTTTTTCAGTTTCAGTTTTACAGTCAACCAAATCAGTTTCTCTGTGATAAAAGCACTTCCTGTTTGTGGAGCTTGCAGATTGACACTCAGCTGGGATCGATCTGTGTTTGACTTTCATTGGAGCAGAAGTGAAGCAGGAAGTTAAACTTTACAAAACCCAAACACAAGACCAGAAAAAAAACGTCAAAACTCACCGTCTCCGTCTCCTGAACCGGAACCAGGATCTGTGAAGACACAAGAGACACAACACCTGTCAGTTAGGTCTTCATGAGCCATCATCAAACACACAAAAATCAGCCCCTGCAGGATATCAGTTTGTTAAGCCGAAAACAACAGATTTCCTGATATAACTCTATCAAAATAAAAGCCTTTCAACAGCTTGTGGACTTTTACTGTGAAAGATTTAGCAGAAATAGAATGTGTTCATCATTTAAGCTTCAACGGAGCTACAGCAAGCGTGGAGATTTCCAAAAACACTTTCATACTTCTACTCAATGTGACATCTTCAACTTTAACTAAGACCTTCGTTTGCACACCTTTAAGCAGGTAGACCCGTTTTAATGGAGACACAGATCCATCACACAAAGCCTTCTTTGACACGAGCTTTGTGCTGGAATATTAAATCCATTCAAACAAAACCGACCAATCAAATAAGTCCTGACAAAGTGTTTTCAGGGTCACTCGCTCATACGTTTGAAATATCCTTCCATAGTTGAAGTTCTTCATCTCGTGCTGGCTTTGTTGAGACGTACCCGGCTGCATGTTTCGGGGTTTCTATGGACTCAGCTGTGCAGGGGTCAGTCCTGGTCTCCATGTGGTCCATCGAGTCTTTGTACTGGACTCTGAGCTGTGCACTGAACGTGACACAAACATATCTATGTATCAGTCAGTCTGGAGGCTCGCTGGCTCAGCTCTGCAGCTTCATCAGGAGATGGACTCTGTCAGAATAAATCTTGGTGCCGCAGCCTCGAATTAAGAAATGGACGCTGTGTTTGGAGTTTCTGGCACGCTGCTGCTGCATTAAGAAATGGACACCAGCTGCTTTGTTCAATTAAATGTAACCTTTTTCGCTGCTCCACTGACTTCCACAAAGTCACGCTTAAAGATCAGGCAAGAAAACGGGCCAGAGAGCGAGCGGAGGTATCAACGATTGTGTCGGCGTGTTATCGAGTTTGTGTTTCTAACTGCAGCTTTAGCCTCTGGAAGAGAAAGAACACATCCTCCCTGGTGTTTTACTGTTTTCACACATGCACTCCTGAAAATATCTGGACGATTTCAGGTGGACTGCTCCTGACTTGGTTGTTCACACATGCACCCCCGGGACACAGGCTTGGGGGCGGAGGGTCTCCTCAGGGAAGACGTGACTTTAAACGATGGGAAGTTGAGGTCAATGCAACAGAGTTCTCTTTACCAGTGGTTCTCATCTGGTGGGTCGGGGAGTCATTTTCATTGGGTTGTGAACATGTCAGTGGAAAAAAAAGTGTCAAAAAGTCAATGAAGCGCTCTTAAAACATGCTGGTGTTGTTCCTTCTCTTCATTCTGTCACATGTTGCGTACCATCCGAGGTCCAAACTGCACTGTTTTTCATTCAATAAATCTGACTGCTTGATAAAAAATATCAGAAATTTGGGTGGTGGGTCCTTTGGCTAGACCAGTTGAGAAGCTATAATGAGAATCTGTGTCTTTCTATCAATGCTCCGTGTAGCTGAAGAGAATCTCAAAGTGAAGTAAAGAGAGGAGAAGAACATCCTGGAGAACAGGAAACATGCAGCAGCAGGTTGATTAGAGCACGGAGATGGTAGAGGTGGCGTGCAGACAGTCTATGGTCGTGCAGCAAGGGTCACCACCCCCTCCCACTGGCTCCAGGTGAATTCTCCTGATTATATCCTGCTGTGTTCTCACATCAGCTCACTCTGACTTTCTGCTGAATAAACACGAGGAGGCTGAAGGAGAAACTCAGAGTGAAGAGAGAAATATTCAGATGTTTGAGTGATCACATGACGCTCAGAGTGAAGAGAGAAACATTCAGATGTTTGTGTTTACACATGACGCTCCTCCTGGAAACATCAGGAGTGTATCAGGAGTTTTCTGCAAGTATGAAAGTTCCATTATATGAGTTTTAAGTCTGAATCATTTGTGTTTAGCTGCACTGGTTATTCAACCTTTAAAACGTCTGAAACTCAAACACCATCATGTCCGGGTTCATCGCACACCGCTCCGTTCATTCCCTCCTCCTCCTCCTCCTCCTCCCCCTCCTCCTCGTCCAGCTGGGGATTCATTCAGAGAGGAGTCAAGATCCTCTTCTGTGTCAAATCTTCTCCCTGCTGCCGGAGTCACGCTCATCCTTTTTGTCCTTCTCCTCCGTCATAAGGCCCAGAAAGTCAAAAAAATATCCAACAACACGAGTTGTAAAGATTGAGACCTGAGACCTGCGGCTGGACGCTCAGACCTTCAGCTGTGAAGGAAAACTCTGCTGACCCTGTGATCAGATCCCCCTGTGAGGAGGTCTCAGCCCCTTTGTTCCTCCGATAACCTCACACTGCGCTCTATGAAAGACGCCAAATCGCTTTCCTTTCCCTCCGCTTCTCCTGCCCGGGGAAATAAGCTCGGCTGAATATTTGAGCCCCCGACTCGCTTGCCGCCCAGCGCTCCAATTACAGGAAGCATAAATCTGGAGGAGAGGAAATTGCAGAAGGACAGCAGGGGGGTGAGGGAGGCGGAACGCGGAGCCGCCGCATCCCCGGTGTAACGGGTAATAAGAGCAGAGCGCCGCGCTGGGCCTCGTGGGAAATCAGGCGGCTGCCCCTGCAGATGGAGTTGACCGCCACATCACCAGCGCTGCTGCCGTGTGTGTTACTGTGAGTTTCCCACCATTTTGACTCCGGAGTGAGGGGAGAACATAAACTCTGAGCGGCCTGCAGAGACGTCAGTGTGTGAGGAGAACGATGCTAACCCGTTAGCGCTTTGTTTCTGACTCATGACTCCAGATCAACCAGCTGTGGAGCTTGAAGGTCGTAGGCTGGGATGTGTTTAAAGGCTGGTCAGCACCAGAAACACTGCTTAAACTAATTTTTCTAATGGCTGTCGACATTAACCATTTAATCACGATTATTGTTATTCATGTTATTTTGTCCCTTCAGGCTCTCCGTAGATAGTGGTCCTCAGTGTCTCCCTGTAGTCTCAGTGATGTAAAAGAAGAACACTGCTGCATCTTTGAATGTCTCATTTCACTTTAACAAACTCTCAGACAGTAAAATCCACCTGATGACATCACACATTGACCTGATGACATCACACGTTGACCTGATGACATCACACGTTGACCTTATGACATCACACATTGACCTTATGACATCACACATTGACCTTATAACATCACACGTTGACCTTTGTTATCGTTCCTTTGAGCTGTTTGACCTCACTTTGGGATCCCTAACAACTTCCTGTTTCTGTTCTTAACTTCCTGTCCTAAACTTCCCTCTACCAGAAGGGCCTTTCTGTATTTCAAAATAAAAGCACACAGCAGGTAAAGTACTCTCAGAAGTGACAGCTGGGATCGGCTCCAGCCCCCTCAACCCCGAACCAGAAAAGCGGTTTAGATAATGGATGGATTTCCTGACTCTCCTGTAAAACCTGTTCAATGTCTTACTGATCCTTATGATGTTATTGAAGAACAGACTCTCTCTCTCTCTCTCTCTCACTCTCTCTCTTTGTCTCTCTCTCTCTCTCTCTCTCTCTGTCTCTCTCTCTCTCTCACTCTCTCTCTTTCTCTCTCTCTCTCTCTCTCTCTCTGTCTCTCTCTCTCTCTCTCTCTCTCTCTCTCTCTCTCTCTCTCTCTCTCTCTCTCTCTCTCTCTCTCTCACTCTCTCTCTCTCTCTCTCTCTCTCTCTCTCTCTGTCTCTCTCTCTCACTCTCTCTCTTTGTCTCTCTCTCTCTCTCTCTCTCTCTCTCTCTTTGTCTCTCTCTCCCTCTCTGAAGCTAATCCTCCCTTTCACTGCCGTCCCTCCTGATACCTCTGAAGGACCTCTAGAGGGTCCCTGGACTCCACTTTGAGAACCATTTAGCTTGAGGAGGATTTTCAACGCTTCTCATCCACGGCTCCTAATTAAAATGGATCCGTGGTTGATTACCCGGCTCGTTCCCTGAAATCAATCTGACTGATGCCGCCGTGCAGAGTTCAGAGTTCAGCACGGAGGGCGGGCGCTCGGAGTCTGATGTTCAGTCGATTCAGAATATGATGACATCCAAGTTAAACGCCGCAGCGAGAGCAGAGTTAGAAATATCAAAGAGGCACTTAAACAGTCGCATTAAAGGGGACTGACTCACTGCAGGAGACAGACTCTAGTGGACACTGGAGGAACTGCAGCTGTAAAGTTGTACATTTTAACATAGAGCTCTATGGGGACTGACTCACTGCAGGAGACAGACTCGAGTGGACACTGGAGGAACTGCAGCTGTAAAGTTAGACATTTTAACATTGGGCTCTATGGGGACTGACTCACTGCAGGAGACAGACTCTAGTGGACACTGGAGGAACTGCAGCTGTAAAGTTGGACATTTTAACATGGGGCTCTATGGGGACTGACTCACTGCAGGAGACAGACTCTAGTGGACACTGGAGGAACTGCAGCTGTAAAGTTGTACATTTTAACATTGGGCTCTATGGGGACTGACTCACTGCAGGAGACAGACTCTAGTGGACACTGGAGGAACTGCAGCTGTAAAGTTGGACATTTTAACATGGGAACTGCAGCTTTTGGCTCTTCACCTTCATAAATCAAAACAATAGAAGACAAGTTATGTGTCGTTTTATGAAGCTGCAGCTGAATTATTCCCTCCATTTAAATGACTGAAACATTCACAGACACAGACTGATGTCCTCACATAATCCTCCACTGGTCGATATCAATAAATGAAGAGCTCTAATTAAAAATGTTTTTTTTAAAGAACCATGCCCCGCCCACAATCAATCGTTGTTATTTCAGCCCTGACCCCGTGTGACTCACCGGCAGAGCACGGCCCGTCCGACACCCGGGAGATGAGCCTCTGCTGTTTGCAGGACGCCTGTCGCCTGTAGCACTCGTTCTGGTAGGTGTCTCCGTTTGAGCCGCACACTGGGACGTAGTGTTTGTGGCACTGGAAATCAAACAAACAATCAAATGTTAATTAAGTCTCAATGTGACCCCTGCTGCTTCAACAGGTCGAACTATAAAACCTGATGGTGATGATTGGTGACCAGAGGGAGAGCAGCTGAGGGCAGAGAGGAGGTTAATGTTAAAGCGGCCCCTTTGACTAATTTAACAATAAAGATCTTGAAGTAAGAGAAGGTAGATTTTAATAATAATAATAATTATTATAATTATAATAGTTATTATTATTATTATTATTATTATTATTATTATTTATAATAAAATCGACTTTCTCTTACTTCAAGCCTCATCACTGTGCAATATCATCCACTCAAAGTCGATGTTTTTGTCCCTGACAGGCTCAGGTTGTTATTCTAAAAGTCTGACAACGTTACAGAAAGGATCCCTATAGAGATAGACCTTTATACTACAGAGGAATATTATTTTTTTTAATCACAAACATCTGTTACATCACTCTCTACAAACACACCAGACTACATTGACTGAACAGTGATTTTAACTTGCATAACAAGGGAGTGCCCTGCAGGTCTACCACTGATACAACTAGAGGTGGGACAGATCTGAACTTACATCAGTATCAGGTCTGAAGTTGATGTAATTTACATATCGCTTATCAGACGGATGGTGACCATCCATGTCACTTTGGGCTCTTTAAAGGTGACATATCCTCCTCTTCAGTTTAAATAAGTCTCAGAGCTCCTCAAAACATGTGTGTGAAGTTTCTTGTTCTAAATCCACTCTGATCCTGTATTTGATCATGTCTATAAACCCCTCTATTTCAGCCCTGCTCAGAACAGGCTGTTTCTGTGTCTGTACCTTTAAATATGTAAATGAGCTGTGTCTGACCACGCCCCCTCTCTGGAAGGACTTGGGTGTACTCGGTCTTTCTCTCTCCATGTCCTATTGTTTACGGTGAGAAGGCAGACTCAGAGGGCAGAACAAACACCTAGCTGTGGGAGTGTCACCCACCTGGGGGGAGGGGCTACTGCCCTTTGTGATGTCATGAAGGGAAAATCTACAAGCAGCCTGTTTGAGCACACATTTTCTGAAAAGTGGAGCAGGGAGAAGACGGAGAGGATGGACTTTTCTCATCATTGGGGGATTTGTAGACGGACTAGAGACACATGTTAGAGTTAGAGGAACATGGAGAAGAGGATTTTACAGAATCTGTGAATATTTTTAAAATAACAGAATTCCTCTGATCAATGTTGATACGAAAGGGGTGTACTCTAACTGCGATGAGAGAGCGACGAGTGTGAGAAGAAAAGAAACGAGGAGGAGGATTATAGAGTCAGTGTGCAGATTTGTGTTGGGACTTTATTAGAAGTGGTTTTTGATGAAAACAAGCCGTCAGTAATGTGAACATGGTGTGTGAGGAGAAATCAAAAAGGAGGAGGAGGAGGATCAGCAGTTTTCACTTATTCTGCATGAAGGTTAACACAAATTAACTCGACTCTGCCGTCACACACAAACCGACGCTTCCAAGGACGCATATCAGTGTTCACAGATCCATATTCTATTAACCCACAGCCATCAATCATTTAGCAGTGAGAGCCCTGCAGAGCTGACCCGTGTGACCTCTGCACGGCCGGCTCAGACTGCACAAACATGCAGGCCGAGGGGAAATGATACGTGGGTACATTTACTAACTTACTGAACCTGAGTACTTAAGTGTGTCTGCCTGAGGTTCTCCACATGTTCTGCCAGTAATAAGAGGAACATGTGGTTTAATAGTGAAATGGTCAGCTTGTGAGGGATATGTACAATTTATTTTACACCGTACCTCCATGTAAAGTCCTGTGATAAGAACTTTATCATCCTCTGGCCCCGTTTACACGACCAGTTCAGCTCAAAGTGGAAACCTTCTGTTGCGTTCGTGCTGTTGGTTTACACAACAACGGCGTTTGAGTTGCCTGAAAACACAAACTTGTGAAAACAGCGCCACCTCCGTCATCGTGTAAACTGGAAATATTCAGTTCCTCTCAAAATGGAGACATATCGCACATTTTCTCGTTACTAGGGCCGGTTAAAAAAAAAGTCGCTTATCAATGCATTGCAATTATTATTTTTCCAATTCAATATCGGTTCAGGGAAATCCTGAGAACGACTTTTTCTTTTTCCGTTGTAATGACGCCTCTCTCCACTAGGGGGCGCTGTGGGTGCTGTGAATTCAGGTCAGGCACAATTTTGCACTTTAGATTGTACTGTACTTTCATGTTTTCACGATAAAATACATTTTTGAGTCAGTTTGTTTTAACCAAATACAAACACATAATTATTTAACAAATCTAAAAAGGTTCTTTGATGAGTTATCTGGGTATTTCTCTCATCTACTGATCAATATCGAACTGAATCTTGAGGTTGTGGACAATACCCAGCTCTACTCATTACGCTTCCAGTACAACAATGGCGGTTCTGTGTGCAGCTTGATCTCCCGCGTGATCTTGGAGTTCTCCTGAGATCTTGTGAACCAGTGAGAACAGCTGCTCATGTCTGGGCTCACTTGACCGGACTATGTGGAAATAAGCAGTGAAGCGTGCATGTGACAGAAACAGCTGCAGTCCTCATGGAGGATCGTTCATGACTCAGCAGCGATTGATCCGGACTCGGGGGCACACGGGGACAGATCTATGAGTTCACACACAGTTTTGAATCTGAGTGAAATGGAAGCAGCGCGGCTCTGCTTATTATCATCAGTTGTGTCAGTTTTTCTCCCTCACATCCAAACTCCAGCTGAGAGGCGCTCTTTAAAGGTTTTGAAGACGTGGGAATCATCCCGACACGCCGCTTATTAAGTTTGTCTTTTCTGCGTTTAGCTTGAAAAACAGATCCGCCTCGCAGACAGCTGTGGTTAAAAAAACTGAGATGTGTTTGTTCTCAGCTGTCTCCGGCTGCGAGATGATATCATGTGAGACTGTGATGAAGCATTTCAAAACATATTACTGTGGCTGAACGCTTTAACATCCAAAAAAAGAGAGAACACTTTGTCTGTTTGTCTGGAGTCTGATGAGGTCAGAATGCAGCTGACGAGATGTTGTTATAAACGAGACTTGTTCTAAACTGTGTTTTTTTAAGGTGCTAGGCTAGCAGTTTCCCTCCTCTTCCAGTCTTTGTGCTAAGCTAAGTTAAGCTAAGCTAAGCTAAACATGTCCTGGGGTTATCTTTGCACTTGATGACATCAGAAACACATTCTCCAAAAATGTCTGGTTGATAAAAATTAATAAAATCAATCCGTAGAAATCCAACTCCAGTGAAAACTACATTTCCCACAATTCAACTTGTTTCATCTTTTGGAAGCTGCTCAATTTTGAGTGTTTTTTTTCAACCTGCAATTCAAATCCGGATAAATCCGCTGCTGAAAATAGTCCCGTAAAATGTATTATTTCGTTGTATTGGCGTAACTATAGCAACCAGCTGTTTGACTTATCGACCAATAGAATTGCAGGTGAGAGCCACAGAAGTGATGTCAGAGTCATGATGAAATAAGAGAATTAACTCCAAAGAGAAGAAGGTGATGTCATGGCGTCCTTACCTGGAACTGGCAGACACATTTGAGCTGAGCGCCGTCGTCCCTGCAGACGCCTCCGTATCGACAGGTGGAGTCGTCGCACACCCTCAGGTCGCTCTTCTTCTCCGACAGATCTGCAGCGGAGAGAGAGAGAGAGAGAGAGAGAGAGAGAGAGAGAAAGGAGGAAGGGTTAAACACGCTTTACACTTCAGAACAGCTGACTCGTGGATTCATAAGGTTTTTAGTTTCATGTTCTGAATCCTGGTCAGTTTATCATGAAATGTCACGAGGTCTCACACACACACACACACACACACACACACACACACACACACACACACACACAGCTTGTAAAGGGACTCTTGTCTGATAATCACAGGCCTGCACGGCCCACAGCAGACTTCAATTATCCACATTTTCTTTTGAGATAAAAGCTACAGATTCCCTCCTTACTGTGTGTGTGTGTGTGTGTGTGTGTGTGTGTGTGTGTGTGTGTGTGTGTGTGTGTGTGTGTGTGTATGTGTGTGTGTGTGTGTGTGTGTGTGTGTGGTACTGTCACAGCTGAGTGGGCTTTGAAGAGCCGTGTAATGGCGTGTAATTACTGTTTGCAGACTTTCCCTCCTCCTACAAATGGCCGCAGTGATAACCAGACGCAAAACAAACTAACGTCTCAACTAGAGGAGGAGACAAGGAGACGAGGAGACGAGGGAAGGAGGAGACGAGGGAAGGAGGAGACGAGGAGATGAGGAGGTGAGGGAAGGAGGAGACAAGGAGATGAGATGAGGGAAGGAGGAGACAAGGAGACAAGGAAATGAGGGAAAGAAGTGACAAGGAGATGAGGAGGTGAGGGAAGGAGGAGACAAGGAGACGAGGAGATGAGGGAAGGTGGAGACAAGGAGACGAGGAGATGAGGGAAGGAGGAGACAAGGAGACAAGGAAATGAGGGAAAGAAGTGACAAGGAGATGAGGAGGTGAGGGAAGGAGGAGACAAGGAGACGAGGAGATGAGGGAAGGAGGAGACAAGGAGACAAGGAAATGAGGGAAGGAAGTGACAAGGAGACAAGGAGGTGAGGGAAGGAGGAGACAAGGAGATGAGGAGATGAGGGAAGGTGGAGACAAGGAGGCAAGGAGTTGAGGGAAGGATGAGACATGGAGACAAAGAAATGAGGGAAGGAAGTGACAAGGAGACGAGGAGGTGAGGGAAGGAAGTGACAAGGAGACGAGGAGGTGAGGGAAGGTGGAGACAAGGAGGCGAGGAGATGAGGGAAGGAAGTGACAAGGAGACGAGGAGGTGAGGGAAGGAAGTGACAAGGAGACGAGGAGGTGAGGGAAGGAAGTGACAAGGAGACGAGGAGGTGAGGGAAGGAAGTGACAAGGAGACGAGGAGGTGGTCATGATCAACACAAAACTTTAATTTTTGAACCTCGACAAGAAGCGAGCGAATCACCAGAGGAACCTCCTCAGAACTCTGCAGGCCGTTCATGGTTAATTAAGTCCAACCAGCAGCAACATCCATCAGCAGGCAGCCTGCAGGCCCAGCATCTGTGTGTGTGTGTGTGTGTGTGTGTGTGTGTGTGTGTGTGTGTGTGTGTGTGTGTGTGTGTGTGTGTGTGTGTGTGTGTGTGTGTGTGTGTGTGTGTGTGTGTGTGTGTGTGTCCTGTTTGCAGGAACACCCAAACAATTTGGGATTAAGTCGAAAAACAACCAGAAGTCTTTCAACCTCCGCCTGACACAAATGTAAATGAGAGTGTGTGTGTGTGTGTGTGTGTGTGTGTGTGTGTGTGTGTGTGTTATCTGAGGAACAATGATGTATTCTGTGTGTGTGTGTGTGTGTGCGTGTGTTTGTAGTGGACCCCGGCTGTGCTGCGTTCAGGTTCCTCGCCTCCTCATACATTTTGCAGCAGAAACAGGGATTTGAGATGCACATAATTCCCTCCTTTGGATCGGAGCAGAACTAAAGGAGCTGACGGAGCGAAGCAGCAGCCGCCGCCCGGAGGCACATCCACCTCCCGAATCCCCCCCATGCACCGACCCGGTCGTCATGGCCACCCAGCCTCACCCCCCCCCCCCCCCCCCCCC
The DNA here is from genome assembly GCF_963930695.1 of Labrus bergylta. Lineage (NCBI taxonomy): Eukaryota > Metazoa > Chordata > Actinopteri > Labriformes > Labridae > Labrus > Labrus bergylta. Next base: position 3,423,761 of record NC_089198.1, on the reverse strand, counting down.
CCCACCGGCTCGTTATCTAACCCCCTCCTGACTGCAGGAGGGACGGACGTCAATACTTCATCTTCTGTCTGCTGCTCCGAGGCTCTCATCCTTTAACCCTTTCATGTCTGCTGCGCACACACACACACACACACGCACACGCACACGCACACACACACCTGTTGCTTTCACTCAGGGCAGCATTAGAACAGATCAACATATTCACACAGAAATTTCCGTCCAGCGTTGCACACTGGGCTGAAAATGTACGAGTGATAAGAGAAGTTCAGAGACATCAGGCGCTGTTTGATGTAGAACAACATCATCAGCTGAACTCATCAGCATTCATTTCATTTTCTAAGTTTTACTAAAGTGCTGCAAACAATCCACTTCAGAAGTCATCTCCAAACTACAACAACATTCTCGCTTCTAAAGCTGCTGATGAGACCGTCAACAACGGGATGCACGGAAAAGAAAGTCTTCACAGAGTATTTGATCATGTCTATAAACCCCTCCATTTCAGCCCTGCTCAGAACAGGCTGTTTCTGTGTCTGTACCTTTAAATATGTAAATGAGCTTCTGCTGTGTATCGATTCTGTTTCGTAAAAGCCGAGGATTTTTTTTTCTTCAGCAGCAGAGACGTGAAACAGGAGACGGAGGAGGCGTGACATTCATGTAAAATACCACCATCAGTGATGCATGATGGGACTTCAAATCCCCATCACCCTCGAGACACACACACACACACACACATGTTACAGTTTGTGTTTACGAGACATTTTAATGCATAACAAAAAATATTGTGATTTTTTAATCTCTGACTTTGTAGTTTTTCTTGATGTTCACTTCAAAGCTGCACATACGTTCAGAATCTCCTCTTATATTTAATGATATCAATCCGCTTTTGCAAGGTCGGGTCGCGGTGGCAGCAGGTGAAGTAAATCAACCCAGACTTCCCTCTCCCCAGTAACATTTTCAAGGCCACACAGGATACATAACCCCTCCAGCGGACTCCAGGTCTGCCCCAGGGTCTCCTCTGCATGCCTAGAAGAACTCCAAAGGGAGGCAACCAGGAGGATCCCAATCAGAAGTTTGAACCACCACAACTGGCTCCTTTCAAGCAAAGGATTAGTTGCTCTACTCCGAGCTCCTCCCCCTAATGTTTAAAATGGGTCTAAATTCTAAACATCATAGAGAGCTGTCCCCCCCTCCTCTCACTCAGGTCACCATGTGGTGGACTTTGAAGCTTCAGTGTTTATCCAGCTCTGCATGGGTCTGTAAACCTTTCTGTGTTCTAACCTCTCTCCATTTTTCAAAAGCATCTCCAATATTGATCCTAGTTTGAGAACGTTTCTGCTCGTGGAGCTTATTAGAAACATGCAGAGGCTTTTTAGGTCGGGTACAATCACTTCTATCTGAACCACTTCTCTTGACCGCTTCCATCGCTGCAACACCTGTTGACCTGATAACTGCTCTCATATCTGACAAACAGAGGGGCGTCCAAAACGGCCGTGTGGGGGGGGGTCTTAAAACCGTCTACCTTCTCTGGTCCAAACAAATCCAGAGCATTCAGGAGCAGAATCTAAAGTTAGAAGGAGGACATACTGGCTGCTGCATTGTTGTCAGAGAAGCCAGCACTTCAACATAGCATGTTTCATTAACGTCTTTATTTTGGAAACAAATCAGAGGCTGTCGCCTCGTGTTTCCTTCTGTTCACGACTCTGTGACGTGTAATCAAACAGGTTGAGAGATCCTCGCCGTTCCCGCTGCTTTTACTGCACATGGCGTGCGCCTGTGTAATGGCGGAGTAAATCAGGCCAAATAGAGCGGCGATGCATGCAAATAAAAGAGACCCCGATTTATAGTTTAAAGTGCCTCACATCTGCAAACAGCTTTTCCATTAACAGTAACAACCGAATACTGCGAGCAGTGAATCAGCGGAGGACATCAGCAGCGCCTGGTCGCTTTAAGCACGTCTCTCCTGCACTTTATTATTATTTTTTTTTATTAGTGCACCAATTTAAAATAAATCTGTGAAGTCTTACATGGCGTTTGTATAATCTGTTGAAAAAAACGAGAGTATGTCGAGGAAACGCTGGAGGAAGTCTCCGTGCAGCAGCTGAAGAAACGCTCTTCAGTGTCTCAGTTTAAACATTTATGACGACAACAATCTGTAACGTGAAAAGCTGTCGTATAGAGGGATGATTTTAGCGGCGGCGTGATGAACACATGGTGAGGCTGTGCGGCGAGAGGAAGCAGCAGAGCGCTCAGGGCGCACAACCTGCAAGCGAGCGCCGTCAGCAGCCGGCCTGTAAGATAAATAAAAAGCACATTTCATTGAGTTTTATTTCATGAGCGCACCGGGCTGGATAATGAGTTTGTCCGACGGGCTCGTTTATCGCCTCAGTCTGACGCTTTGTCACGCCTCAGCGGCTGCTTCACGGCGCTGCAGGTTTTCAGAGCGAGGACGGAGACGATATGAGAGGCCGGGTGTGGAGACGAGGAAACGTCCACGTTAAGACGCTTATGTTGAACCAGGCTGTTCTCTCTTTAAATGCAGCTTTCATAAAAGTTGTCAGAGGGCGTACTCTGTGAAAGTCTCTCTCTGTATCTCAGTCCCAAACCACGGATTAAATCAGTGACGGTTTCATGGCGAACGCAGGTGAAGAAGACAACCTCGGATGTGACGTTGATCCTTAGGGATGATTCGGCTGATCTGGCCCGCCGCGCGAGTGTCCCCCTTCGTCCCTCACCGCTCCATGAGAGTCCCTTTGGAAGCTCCACGCTCAGTCGATGAGGACGACCGTCCATCGATATACCCGAAGCTGCGCTCCTCTGCTAGAACCTCCAGACGACCTCAGGAAGACAGCTTGTTGTCAACATGTTCTACTTTTGTTTTGATCCTCCCCCATTCAGCGTAAGAAAAAAACCCTTCTGCCTAGTGGAGGGCGGCGGTATTGCAATTAGACACAACATTTAGCGAGCACTGCCAGGACTTCAATAAAAGTATTAATAATGAGTTTAAGGGCTGAGTAAGTTGTGAACGCAAATCAAATCATTCAAGGTCAAATAAATGTTTCTCCCCAGGTGGACCTTCTCAGAATTGCAGGTTTTCCAGGATGAGTGAACTTGAATCAGCATTTATCCCTCGTGTTGAGGGGTCTTAAGTTGTCTTGTTAGTGACAAAGCCGAACCTCCAGCAGGCCCCGGTGACCCGACTCGTCTTAGAGAGATTTCCCTGGAGGTCAATTACTTCCTGCTGGGCGTGAGCGTCAGACTCCACAGTGAACCTTGGAAGCAGTCTGTGTGTCCCCTCTGATCGTCGGCACATGAATAAAACATGGACGCCGTTATCTTCCCGCCGCACTCCCAGGTGAACGTTAGTCTGCTGCAACAGCTGACGGAGCCAAACGAGCTCGCCGTCTGCTGGAGAACCGCCGGGGCCACTCGCAGTCAGACACTCGACGTGCCCAACAGGAAGAAAGAAACACAGAAAACTGGACTAGAGGAGGCGTTCAGGGTTTCATGTTTAATTCAAAGCGAACAGAGAAAAGCTCTTCACACGGGAGGTCCTCCAGCTGCTGCGGTCAGGAGGAACAAATGGACAAGAGGAGCGCTGCGTCTCTGAGCGTTCTGCAGCGTAATTCTTTTATTAAGATATTATATTCTAATTATTCCGCAGGGCACCACTTCCTGTCTCAAACTCAAAGTTCTGCATCTGGTTCCGTTACACTTCATTAGAGTGACTGAGGGGTCCTTACATCCCCCCCCCCCCCCCCCTCAGTGAACCATCACATCGCACTGTGGGGGGTGTTACTGTTTTCAAAATGTCCTCCAGAAACAAAGTGTTTCATTGAGACGACAACATCAGGGGAACAAACTGGGGAAGTCTGGAGGTCATCTGACGACTCTGAAGATGTAATGAATCTCTATAAACGGATATCTGTCGCTTTCTATCAGCCTTCTCTCTGTTCGTGTTTCTTTGAGCTGCTGGTTTCTCAGGCTCTCGGTGAACGACACAAACAGCTCAGAACAGCTGTTTGAATCTCTTCTATGGGTGTGAAACGGAGAGATCGGGATTCTTTTTGTAAGCAGCAGGTCGATCGTCAGGAGGGCTGACTGAGTATTTTAACTTATTCTGACCGTGTGTTGCCATCAGGACGTCTTAAACCCAGACTCTAAATCATTCATCCCCTCTGCAAAGTGACTTTGATAATGATGAAGTCACCTTACTATCTGATCAGACATTAAGGAAACATGCTATGTTGAAGTGCTGGCTTCTCTGACAACAATGCAGCAGCCAGTATGTCCTCCTTCTAACTTTAGATTCTGCTCCTGAATGCTCTGGATTTGATTGGACCAGAGAAGGTAGGCGCTTTTAAGCACTAGGTGTCAGAGTTACATACTGCCCCATAGGAGGTGAACATTTAAAAATAATAATAATAATAATTGAAGATTTAGAGTAAGAATTTAAAACTCGACTCCCGACCTGGGAAATGCAGCGTTTACCTCAGACAGTCTGAGGAGAAACCGAAACGTATTTCACATCCTCAGGTTTCATGCTCGAAGGACGGGGATGAAAAAAATCGGGGCAGAAAATAACGACAGCTTGGAGATATCCGACAGAACGTCAGGATGGATTCAGAGGACCGAGTCCTGAGGGTAATCCAGAGGCTGACAGACCTCAGGCCTTTCAATCTGTGTGTGTGTGTGTGTGTGTGTGTGTGTGTGTGTGTGTGTGTGTGTGTGTGTGTGTGTGTGTGTGTGTGTGTGTGTGTGTGTGTGTGTGTGTGTGTGGAGGCAGACAGTCAGAGAATCGTGACTTGACTTTTAACACCTTTTATCTAAACTGTAAGCAGAGGCCTCCATTTCTTTTCAAGCAGAGCGCCATTTAAGACTCAATACAGAGAGTGAGTGTGTGTGTGTGTTTATACTGACTCAACAAGCTGAAAAGAGAAGCAGACAGTTGCTGAAAGAAAACGGAGCTGACAACAACAACAACAACAACAACAACAACAACAGAAGAAGAAAACAAAGTTGGGTGAAAGGCGAGCTTCAGTCGAGGGCTGACATGGGGCGGACAGGTGGACACAAACAACCCATCACTCCACACCTCCACGCAGAGTCACCTCTGAACCTAACGAGCGTGTCTTTGGACTGTGGGAGGAAGCAGGAGTACCCGGAGAGAACCGAGGAGAACATGCAGACTCCTCACAGAGAGACTCCTGTCAGACGGGGATTCAAACCAGGAACCTCCTCGCTGTGAGGGAACAGAGCTAACCACTGCACCACTCACACTTTTCTCTCCATATTTCTGACCTTTTGTGTTGTTACACATCAAATCGAGGATTAACTCATCCATCAGCGGGGCCTGGGTCTGCTGAAGGGGGGCAATGCCCTTGGGGAGGTGGTGCCCATGTGGCACAGGTTGAAATTTACAAACAAATCAGAGAATCGAAAAAGACTCAAAGTACTTTGAGTTTTCTGTTGTATCACTGCACTGATTTACACAAGCCTCCCAGGTGGGTAAGATAAAGAAGGTCAACGTGGGGGTAACGATGGGCGGTGAGAGCTAGCATGGAGGGGGGTCGCTGACTCTACAGATCACCGACCGGCCTGAACACTGTTGAAGGGAAGTTCCCACTTGACAAGCCCCGGAGATGTCCCGGCTCTTAATGCCCATCGGTCTACACGCTTGAGTTGTAGGGGCCATGTGTTGGAGGAGGTTGTAGGGGCCATGTGTTGGAGGAGGTTGTAGGGGCCATGTGTTGGAGGAGGTTGTAGGGGCCATGTGTTGGAGGAGGTTGTAGGGGCCATGTGTTGGAGGAGGTAGTAGGGGCCATGTGTTGGAGGAGGTTGTAGGGGCCATGTGTTGGAGGAGGTTGTAGGGGCCATGTGTTGGAGGAGGTTGTAGGGGCCATGTGTTGGAGGAGGTTGTAGGGGCCATGTGTTGGAGGAGGTTGTAGGGGCCATGTGTTGGAGGAGGTTGTAGGGGCCATGTGTTGGAGGAGGTTGTATCGGTGATGTCACTACCTGGAGCTCGCAACAAACACAACCTGGGTCTGTTGAAGGTGTCATTGCTGTTCTGGTTGCGGTGGTAACTAAGGGCCATAAGGTTGGTTATGTAACTCATCAGTAGGGTATAGGAGCATGACTGGGTTGAAGGGGGGGGGGTCTCCAGCCTGAACCAACCCGAGCTCGGTGCACGTTCTGTCTGACCCGGAACGGTCCGTCTTAATAACTGTAAATATGGGCCGGAGCCCGACTAAATCCCAATCCCGGCCGGCTCCCAAGCATGTCTGCACAGCGTCATCTTCCCGAGCCTCCGTCTGGTTTCTCTGTCTGATACGGACTGCCTCCTTGTTACCGAACCTGTCCCCTGTCAAAGCACGGAGCCCGGCCCGATGTGAGCCCCAATTATGTGTTTAAAAAAAAAGCTCTACAAGGCCCTGCAGACCTCTAGTTGGTATAAATACGAGTGATCGTGTCTATTTGGCTTCAAAAACCATCTCATACTGGTACAAACAACAGATTTAGACCATGTGGTACTTCACGGAACGACTCCTTTGTTGTCAAGATGGCGGCTCTTAACGTCAGGATTATGGAACAACGTTGTGTGTTTGTTCTGGAGGAGAAATCTTTGCTCTTTTCTTGTGTTTTCCCGTCTTAATGATTGCTTTCTCTCACTGAAGGCTCCGAGTGTCCCCTCCGCAGGCTGTTTGATCCGCTTTGTCTTTGTGTGATATGTCTGCAATAAATCAGTTTTATGCTCATGGTGAAGTGCTGCTCCTCTGAGAGCCGGCCACAGACTGAGAGGGGCTTTTGTCTTCCTGCCGACGTTTCTCACGCACGCTTTACGGCCTCTCTGCACGTCGGGACTGTTTATGAAGCTCGTGGACGCTGCTGTCAGGACGCCACAAGCATGCAATGAAACCCCCCCCCCCCGAATCCATCACGACCTCCCACTGTTCCCAGCGTGGCTGAAATGAAAGCATCTTAAAGCTACAGAGCAGAAACAAAGCAATTAGAAAACTGACTTCAGCCTGTAAGTCCAAGCCGCCTGACGGCCAAACACAAGTTCCTGATTCAGTTTTTTTACGTTTCTTAACCTCCCTGTCAGGATCCGTCTTCCCCTTCTGTCTCACTGTGAGCTTTCAGTCTTTAACCCTCCTCCTCTCCTCACCTCAGCAATCACATAAATCCCCTCCTGTCGGCATTGTTCACGCTGCAGGCATGGAAAATGTCTCACTCCGGTATCGATTCTGAAGCGACGACATGCAACCCCCGATGTGAGCCCTGCTCGATTTGAACTTTACAGCTTCGGGTTTGACGTGAGACATTCTTTCATCATCTGGAAGACGCTCGAGACGGAAACTCTTACGCTGCTGGATGGAAGAACAGGACCTGAAAGATTCAGGGATAAAGCAACAGCGAGACGCAAACCACAAACGCGGAGAGAAATCTGTCAAACAAAGCCGAGACCACGGAGCGTCTGTGAGGAGACCAGACTCACAGGAGTAAAAACAGCGTCTTCAGTGTGATCCATCAGAGTCAGACTCAGGGGAACCTTTTTGATTTTCCCAGTCCTGTGTAAACAATAGAAACCAACAGCAACCTCAGAGGTCAACAACAGTTAGAAATACCTCTAACATCTTCATTCTGTGTTTGGAATAAAGCTTCCGACCATCGTCAACGCTGATGATCTGAATCAGCTGGCTCTCAAACTCTGAGACGACCCAGTGACAGATTTATATGTGAGGTACTCATTAAGCCTCACAGCACCTCCCCCCCCCCACACCTCCTCCCCCCTTGTTGCTGCCTTGAATGGTTTCACCCTCAGAGGCGCTGATGCGAGACTAATCAGGTCCCATTCCAATTCTGAGCACAGCAGAGGACAGCAGACCCTGCCCCCCCCCCCCCAGCAGGTGATTTGCACTTGATGCATTTTAATTGGTGCACAAAGAGGTCCAGATTGGTCCGGTGTATCTGCAGCTCCTGTGAGGTAACGGGGGGGGGGGGGTCTTCGAGATGCTGCAGAGTCCACTGTGACGGCTTGTTGGTCCTCGATCAATGGGAGGGAAAGCTAACCCTGACAACGCAGCGGCTAATGGCTTCACAAACCCTGCAGAGGAGAATATGAGCTCCAGAGGCTCCCCGGTTACAAAAGGCTGAGGAGAATAAAAGAAGAAGAGCTGCAGACATGCATACCAACAACCCCCTCGGTAAGGATGATGTACGACGGCCGCAGAATTAAAACACAGCAGCACTGAATTATGAATCAACCCTGGCGAGAAAATATTGGTTCAATCAATCGCTGCTGAATAAATAAAAGTCTGACTCGGCCTCCGTCGCTTACTTTGTCATGAAGAATTCATCACCATCAGCAAGAAGCTGCTCTGTATCCTGAGGCTAATAACAAGAGAGGCGGGACGTAGAGAGAGCGTTCTGGGGGCGCATTGGTTAGTGCCCGCGCCCCATGTATGGAGGCTTTGGTCCTCCAAGCTGGCGGCCCGGGTTCGGGTCCGACCTGTGGCTACTTTCCTGCATGTTATTCCCCTCTCTCCCTCTCTGATTTCCAACTGTATCCACTGTCCTATCTCTTCATCAAAGGCACAAAAAGCCAAAAAATACATCTTTAGAGAGAGAGCGTTCTGTCCTCAGGTCGGACTGAAGACGCTCCTGTACTAAGGACACAGGGAGTTTACAAAAAACACAGCAGTCATTCAAAATAAACAAGTAGTTTTTTAATATAGTTACAGTTTCTGATTTTCTTTGGAGTAGGATATTCATTGATGGAAATACTAAACATAGTTTTTTTCTCGAGGAGTTTTGAGGGATTTTGTTCGCTAAATGACGCGGCAGAGGATTCATTAAAGGCTTTATATGTGATGTTTTGATCCAGCAGATGTCGCCCTTGAGCACCAGCATGAAACCAAAACAACTCGCGCTGCATTGTTGTGTTAGCATGCTAATGCTAGCGATCTTTATTATGCTGGTATCTTCACACTGCATGTAAATTTACCTGAAATGAGCGTGATCTAGAAACACAGTTAAGCAGTGAGTACAGTATGTTATTCTTCTTTTCTCTAGTCCCTCAATTAAACAACTTTTATACACGAGGGGAGGAGTCAGCCGGCCCTCCCGGCGATGTAAACAAAGTGAAGATAGGACTCTGAAAACTCTGAAAGCATCACAGACAGTGGGACTCGGGTGTTACACCCATTGTAGACAGTCATGACTCACAGAGTTATTTTCAGAGGAGATACTTGATTTCTATTTAAGTGTGAAAAATCTCATATTAAGCCTTTAATGCACGTCCATTTATCCATTATTCCATAAAAATAACCAGCTTGACTTTCCTTTATCAGAATATGAGAAAGCGATACAAACACTTGACACAGCGGTTTGCCATCAGGGGATATCTTTCTAAAGGTGCTCTGACTGAGGACAGCGAGAGTCTGGAGCTTATGTCACGTTCCACACGTGCGGAGGCTATAGTCCTCGTCCTCCACCGTCTCCTACCAACATCTCCCGTCTCCCTTCAGCTGTCCTCTCTTAAGGCACATGAACGCATGCAAACACTTACCAGCACAGTTAATGGATGTAAAAGCTACGAGTTCCTCCACAGATACCTGGAGCTGTGGCGTTACTGCACGGCTACAGGCTAAAAAACTGCCACAGACCACACTCCAACGACTGCATTTCATCCGCCATCAAGGAAATGCTTTATGGGTTTACTAAAGTGCATCGCATGCAACATGGAAAAGAGTGCACATCTTCAGCTGCTGGAAGGTTCACTGTGACAGCAGAGCGGTCAGACTGGGATTAACAATGACAGATAATAATAATAATAATAATAATAATTTATAATTTATAATTTATAATTTATTAATCCCGCGAGGGGAAATTCGGTTTTACACTCTGTTTAATGAACATGCTACACACACATGCACAAACAGGATCCTGTGGAGATGCACTAATGGAGAGGTCTCAGGGTGAGGGGGCTGCCGGCCCAATTATATGCATTTATTTAAACGTAGAGTCAGCAGTTTTTCCCCTTCAAAATAAAAGACAGACTTCTCCTAAAGTGAAGCTGCTCCATCGTCCCTTCTGGGCCTCCGTACATGTGTGGTGGTGACTGTGTCTGCAGAGACTCTGTCCTCTGACTGGATTTTACTGTTCTGCTTTGTTCTGGTTGACTCGGGACGTTTCTGGACGGGGAGCTGGTGTGTTTCCTCCAGCCAATGACAGCGCAGCAGGTGAGTTTAGGAGTGGATACAATTAAATGACTCGCCATTCGGTGAACGGTGGGCATAGCGCCAATGAAGTGGTGAAGTGAAACACCAAGCTCGTTCCAAAACGAGGGTGACCCTTTGGTTGGCTTTCACATCATCATACGTCCCTAATAACTGTTGAGGGAGGGGCGTGTCCAAAACATCACTGCACCTCGGGCAGGCGGTGTTTAAAAGATCCAGTAAAGAAACATTTGATGAGCAGATGTAGTGAACATTGAGACTTTGGAGAGAGCAGGCTTTCACCTGGAGTCGATTTTTTGGTTATCTTTAGAAATCAATTATTGCTTTCAGAGTCAGCCAACAGGAAGAGGAGGTCTAATTAGCACTGATTGAATAAAGCTCTTTTCACCTCCTGATTCAGGACGACTCCATGTTTTCAGAGGAGATGAATGAGGCTTTGTGTGTGTGTGGTCACGGCTCTGTGTGAATGTAAAGCTCAACAAGAGAAGAAGAGTAGCTCTAATGCAAACACAGACAATGTGTTGAATCGAGGGTTTGCCGTTTCCCACAATGCAGTGCTTGAATAGGACGCAGTGATAACAGAAGCAGAGCGTCCCGCTTTATGAATCCCCAGAGAATGTGATTTTTACCATTACAGCTGTACAAGTCAATACTTCTGTTACAAATTGATTCAATGGCAGTTATGTTAGCATAGCACACAAATAATCCTCAACATCATCAGCAGCTGGACAGGGAGACTCTTTTAAATCTTAGTTTTGGTTTTTAGTGGTTTGATCGAGTCTTAGAACTTCAGAAATCTAAATCTGAACGCATTCTTCTGGCCACATTCACTGGACATGTCTCCAAAAGGAGTGAAGCCAGAGAAGCTGCAGGAAGGATAAATATCCACAGGCGAAGGCAGAGAAGACGTATGAAGACCACCTGATGAGAGCAGACACAGCTGCTTTCTTGCAGTAAACACATTCAGAGCTGGAGACCTCCTGCAGGGGAGTCTGAGATCTGAGAGTAAACAGATCAGCCAGGCGAGTTAAAACATCAACTTGTCCTCCTCATGCTCCTGTCAGAGGCTGAAACCAAACGCTTCATGATGCCTTATAAATCTCAATGAATTATGTGTCTGATATTTACATGAAAAAAAGGCTCCCACCTGTCACTCAAAGAGGCCACGCCCCCTAATTCTACATCACTTAAAGTTGAAGACAGAAATGAGCTCTAAAGACCCAAACTGTTTTTGTACCAGGATGTAAACATGTTTATTTTAACATGGGGCTCTATGGGGACTGACTCACTGCAGGAGACAGACTCTAGTGGACACTGGAGGAACTGCAGCTGTAAAGTTAGACATTTTAACATGGAGCTCTATGAGGACTGACTCAGTGCAGGAGACAGACTCTAGTGGACACTGGAGGAACTGCAGCTGTAAAGTTAGACATTTTAACATGGAGCTCTATGAGGACTGACTCAGTGCAGGAGACAGACTCTAGTGGACACTGGAGGAACTGCAGCTGTAAAGTTAGACATTTTAACATGGAGCTCTATGAGGACTGACTCAGTGCAGGAGACAGACTCTAGTGGACACTGGAGGAACTGCAGCTGTAAAGTTAGACATTTTAACATGGAGCTCTATGGAGACTGACTCACTGCAGGAGACAGACTCTAGTGGACACTGGAGGAACTGCAGCTGTAAAGTTGTACATTTTAACATAGAGCTCTATGGAGACTGACTCACTGCAGGAGACAGACTCTAGTGGACACTGGAGGAACTGCAGTTCCTGATTGGTGTCATCTGTTTTCATTGGTAAGAATAATTGAGGATCATCTGCATCACGGTGAATTATTTTCAGTATAATTTATTAAGGGAAAAAGCAAAGCTGGACATTTTAACAAGGGGCTCTATGGGGATTGCGAGCCTCTAGTGGAAACTCAAGGAACTGCAGTTTTTGGGATTTCACAGCAAAAACTGAAATCTGAGCAGGTGTAGGCTATTTATCTTATTTCTTATCAAAAACATCTCAGTACTCTTATCTTAAGCCCCACGTTCACCTGACAAGTTGACAAAGGCTGTGGTTTGAGTGTGACCTGTAGCTCCTTTCCCCCTCTCTCTCTATCCACTGTCCTGTCTCTAAGATAAAGACATAAAAAGCCCCAAAATGAACTTCTGAATGTCTACCAATCATGCAAGAAATGGTTGAGTGTCTCTAAAAATGAGATGGCTGAACAAATTTAGATTTTCTATCTTACTTCAAGACTCTTAAGTCAAAGTTGTCTTGCCCCATGAGCAGATTATGCATACTCATTACAAGCAGTATGCTTTATTTTTTATCATTTTCTATCTTGACATAAGAGGTTTTATCTGAGCTTGTCAGGTAAATGTGACTTATAGTAATTGTAATGAGAAATATTTGAGTAGAAAATAGACAGATACACCTGTTCAGATTGGAGTGTTTGCAGAGTGGATTCATTTTCAGAGCTGTTTGAAGAGTAAGCACATAAATCTCCTGCCTGTGAATCCTTTAATACCACCAATGTGTAGAAAAAAAAGTGATTCAACAAAAATCCCCAAAGCTCGGCTGCTAAAAGCCGATTCAAACTGAGTTGAGAAATGAACATTATTTTTCCTGAACAGCGTGCTCTGAAGCCCCAAACAGATAACACCACATGTTGTTAACTTTGAAGAGTTTTTCATTGAGTCACATTTACGCCTTCACTGCATCCTTCATATCTGAAACACAGAGAGCGGGTCATCTGTCTGGAGGTGTACACTGATGCTACATGACCGCCCCCCTTGTATTCAGCCTCGTGTTGAGCTGTGTGTCTTTGCTCCGACCTGCAGTAGAAGCACGGGGTGTTTAAATCCAGCAGCTGCAGTGTGGAGGTCACGCCGCCGCTCTAAATCTGACAAATGAGGCGTCCCTGTCTTCATAAAGCTGCCACTCACGCCTAATCTACACAGCCATCGACACAGCCATCGACACACGCGGTATTACTTTGTGTAATTGACGGCCCACACATTAAACCACTGTCACAGAAATCATTTTAATTTCCTCAGCGAGGGGGCGGAGGTCCGAGCCAACTCTTTAACTGGTCCTTTGGTTTGACGCCTGAAACGTCCATTAAGGTTTCAACGTGTCACCGACTCGCTGTGACGTCTCGCAAGTATTTTTACATTCAGTTGACAAGCCTGAATAAATGCTGTATTTCATTTTTTTTAAACCAGTGAGAATGTTAAGTTAAATCCTTGATGTACAAATCTCTTATTATTTTTATTTCTTATTTACTATCTATCTATTCTTATATTGTTTTATTTGCTCTGATAACATGCTGCTGTAACACCACAATTTCCCAGTTTGGGATCAATAAAGTCATTCTATTCTATTCTATGCTGCTGATGTGTGTGTGGACCGCTGCTCACAAAGAAACACATAGTCTCACAATCATAGAAACGCATCAATCAGAACAGAGGTAGAGCAGCAACTCCCCGTGTGTTTTTGAGGAGAGTGATTTAACAGCAGATTGAGGTTAAAAAGAAATCACCTTTCTGTGTAACACAAAGTTCTGTCTCTGTAGGGATCCTCTCTGTGATGATGTCACACTCTTAGATCAACAACCTGAGCCTGTGAGGGACAAAAAACTACAACTTTAAGTCATCACAGCCTGTTTCACTGCTGCAGGGTTCCAACAAACGTCCAGCTTATTAATCAGTTAAACTCCAAAATACAAACAAACAGATGCAATCTTTAAAACATTAGAACATTTGAGCGCATGGATTTTGTAGCAGCCATTTTAGCCCGTTTCCTGCGACCTGCTGAAGCACTGAATGACCTTCAGTTAGTTAGGGAAGTCGAGTCTTAACATATCTCCCAGTTTAACAAAAAATAAATAAAAAAGAGATAATTACTGGTTAATTGAAGATTGCTAGGAAAGAGGCAATAAACTGAACCTTGTTGTTGCAATAGAAATAAACTTGCTTTGTTATTTAGAGTCGAGGATGTGTTCAAAAACATAAATAGAATACCTCTTACCCTTCTCTTGTAAACTTTAGAGGGTTTTTGTAAATCAAAATGAGACTTTTTGTTCTTAACTGTTCAAGCGTCTTTGATCAAAAAGTTCAACTGATGCTCTCCTGTATTGAACCCTGGCCTTTGACCTCTGACCTCACAGTGGAGGAGGTGAGGTTTCTCTCTCCTGCAGCAGAAGAAGAAGAGGAGGATCAAAGAGGCAGATCAATCAGACGCTCGGCGCTCCACACGTTCACACCTGCGGTCGGACGACGCTGAGATTTACATTTCAGGAGTGAACTTGATCCGGCTCGGTCGGAGATTAGCTCGTTTGAAGTGCAGACATCAGTGTTACGTGGCGGTTGGAGAGCCGGCGCTGCAGGGCGACGGAGGGCGAGCTGGAGAAGGTGGAGGTGTCACCTGAGCGCCTGCAGGCTGTGACACACCTGCAGGATCACCTTCCTGTGAGTCACTGCTTCAGGTGTCCGTGAGAGGCAGTTTGTGGGTTTAAGAATCCTCTGATCCTGTCATCTTTTTTTTTTTTTTCCCCAGACCATGATTGTTCCCCCCCCCCGGAGCAGGAAACTAGAACTCCTACACAAGCTGCCAAAGTGTCAGATATTTCAAACGTTACGTCGATGAGGCTGCAGGAACAAGCATCCTTTATATTTCTGATCGTTTTAGATTCAATAAACATTTAACCACCCGCTAATTCATCTAAATAAGACAGCTCCCCTTCCAGTCATCCAACAGTGACGACCAAACCAACGCCATCATGACCAAAACGAAATAACTAGCAGCTAATGCACAGTGTTCTTCTGCTTTCAAAGTCGTATTTTAAATAGGACCCGACCGATACGGGACTTTTGTGGCCGATACTGAAATAAATATTGAGGAGAGAAAAAAATCTGATGTCTTTCTTAGATTTCTGTTCGATTTGTAGAGATAGATAAATATAGATTTACACATTTATGGCGTTGCAGTTTCAGCAAACAGAAGAGTTGCAGTTATCAAACGCTTGTGGAAAAGACAAACAGTTTAAGGACAAGACTCAACTGGAAAGTAACTGGTTATGTACGTGCTAGAGATTGCACCGATCTGATCTAATATTGGTACATGGTCCGATATCAACGTAATTTAAGTATCGGATATCGGACTGACCAAGCCGATCCATGTCACTGATCAAGAAAGATGATTGAACCCTTTAAACGTTCTCAGCTCGCACAGTCTCGCTTTGAAGACGTTCGGACTGAACTAGAAGAAGAGCCAACATATCGTCTCCATGACGACGTTCAGACGAGATGGAAGAGCTCCCTCTGTATGATCAAAAGTACAACTCTTAGACTTCAGTTTAAAACTTTTAATTTGAAAAACCTGACAGTTGTTTCTGCTTCCTGATTGGAGGAGGTTCAGACTCATTCTTTTTTTTCTTTTCTGATTTTCATTTGATCTATTTATATATTTGTTTAAAACAGCTCTGTGAGCCTTACACATTTTCCCAACAACAAAATCTTTATTAGTTAAGATTTGTAAAATATTGGTGTCGGTGCATACAGTATGTATCGGAATCAGATCAGAAGTGTAAAAAGTGAATCGTTGCAACCCTCGTACATTAATCTTCACTCGACACTCTGGAGAGTGATGATGTTTGTTGTAATCCATATAGCGCCCTCTGCTGGTGACAAAAAACTGCTAGCTTAAGACAGTGAAACACAAAATAAATACTGTTTGACTGGTGAAGAAATCCAGTAATATCGGCGATAACATTAGCTGATACCGATAGTCACTGGGTAATATCGACCGTTATTATCGGCGGGCTGATTAATCGGTCGGCCTCGAATTAAAATGAAGCTTGAAATATTTGTTGTACTTTGCTGTTTTATGATGAGTATAGACTTCCATATCAAACTTGTATGTTTTTTTTAAGGATTAAAAACATGTACTGTGTATTTTCTAATTATTAAAAGATGCAGTTTTGTTATGGATCATGATTATTACTTCATGATCATCTTATTGCAGAGACTCGACCTGTAAAACTTCAGTTTCAGGACGAGCAGAAACACAACAGACTGCTGCAGTTTCACACAAAAAGCACCTTGACTCTCCTCCGGGCTTTATCCTCGGGGCTTAATTAAACTTCCAAGAACCACAGCAGATTTAGAAAGTCCACATCCCGCCTGTTGACAAACACCTTTTTATCTCCTCACAGAGGACAATTAAAAGTGTCTGTCACCCTGCAGAGCTGCAGATAATTGCTTTGCTCTAAACTCAGTCGACGAAACGTGATGGGTGGATAATTCGTCCTCAGCTGGAGAGGAGCGACAACGCAGGAAGTGGACGGACGTCAGCGGGGAAGCCTCTGCTGGTCGACCCCGTCCGGCCCTGAGAAACTAATCTGTCATTCACACCGTGAGCCTCATTCCTAAAGCGAGCCGACAATCAGTGTGTCTCTAAAATGGAGAGAATTCAAAGTCTCTCTCCAGCCAGAGTCTCTGACGGTGATATCTGGTTTCACAAAGGATTGTTTGATCCAGCAGATGTCGCCCTTGAGCACCAGCATGAAACCAAAACAACTTGCTCTGCATTGTTGTGTTAGCATGCTAATGCTAGCGATCTTTATTCTGCTGGTATCTTCACACTGCATGTAAATTTACCTGAAATGAGCGTGATCTAGAAACACAGTTAAGCAGTGAGTACAGTATGTTATTCTTCTTTTCTCTAGTCCCTCAATTAAACAACTTTTATACACGAGGGGAGGAGTCAGCCGGCCGTCCCGGCGATGTAAACAAAGTGAAGATAGGACTCTGAAAACTCTGAAAACATCACAGACAGTGGGACTCGGGTGTTACACCCATTGTAGACAGTCATGACTCACAGAGTTATTTTCAGAGGAGATACTTGATTTCTATTTAAGTGTGAAAAATCGCATATTAAGACTTTAAAGTTGTCAAAATTATGAATAATAACTTATTGTTCATAAAATCCAAATGGATGTGTTATAAAATGTACAGTGTGTGTTCATATTCATGAATATAAACAGGATTGGTGTCTCCATATGTAGATATTAAAAGTCCCAGGGGGGGGCCCGAGGCTATCAGCTTCCTGCACGGTGAAGACACAGCCGACTGCTCCTGTGATGACCTGCAGGAGTCTGTGGTTCAACAGGCGGGGGTCTCAGGTGACATCACAGGTCAAATAACTCCGATGGAGGGGTTTTCTTTTCCGGTTTCTTTCACTTCATAACGACACGCTGTACCTGCTGGGCTCATCCAGGCTCTCTGCCAACTGCTGCCATCTCCTCTGATTTATTACTGAGAGTGAATCAACGGAGGAGGGGGGAGTGCTGAAGGAAAACATCTCAGTGACTGGAGTTTGTTTTAAAGTCTTACTTTGTGACCTTCAGAGCAAAACAAACGCTCCTTCATCCCTCAGCTCCCCCCCCTTCCTGTTTCACCAGCAAGTGTGTGTGAGACGAGCGCCGATACACATCTGAGAACAAGATCCACACACATGCACGCACGCACGCACGCACGCACACACACACGACCCCAAATTCCCACTATGGCCTCCGTACATGAGGCGTGTGACATCACCGCTACGCTATCCAGCGCCCGACAACGATCGTCTTAAACTGACAGTTCAAGACAGCAGCAAGCTTCAGTTTCAACATGACACCTCAAACCTCAATCAGTGTGTTTACAGGAGGGACGCCCCCGCTGACTTTCTCTCTCCTGCACCTCCGTGTTCCTATAGCGAGTAAATACGGATAAAAGGAGAGGTTTGGGAAATATACTTATACTGCCGTAATAACGCCTCAGTGTGGTCTCAGTGTGGGAAACAGCCGTCCTTCAGCAGTTCCCCAAAGTGCCTCTAGAGATTCTAGCAACAATCATTGTGTTATCAAATGTGGATTCATCCGCCGCTAAAAATAGTCCCAAACAAATGCTCCATTTCCTCCAGGTTTGTTTTTTGTGAAACTACAATGTGAAACTCATGGGACGCCACTGATCCGTTTTTTCAACTACACGAGGAAGGAACAAATGCGTGGTCGGTTTGGTTTTTGTTGTCCCCAGAGACGGATGCATTTCATGATCTGAGACTTATTGCTGGTTTTGGCTGTTTTCCAGGGATTATTGCTGTTTTTTTTTTTTAATTAGACTACCACACCTGCTGCTTTGGCGCTTCTTAAATGTCTCCGTCCTTTCTGTAAATGTGAACCTCCTGATGACAGTAACCAGAGAAAGATGGCAGGAAGTGGTAAACACAAACCCCGAGCTCAGATCGTCCCCTCAGGAATCCAACAGCTGACTCTCTGCACACACAGCGATCATAATACCAGTGAATAATGGTGTGCTATAAACGCTTGATGCTTCTCCAGGGCTGAATTTTCCTACAAACCCTGAACACAGCAGCGGCCACGAGCCATTTTGATCTGTAAAAGCTTCTTCTTCATCTTCTTCGTCTGCTTTCTGAGCAACAACAGTTTGCAAAAACATGGCGGTCAATTATCTGTTATCAAACGCAGCTCGGTGGTCGTCGCGCTCGGAGCAGCGAGATCGGGAATCCGGCCTTCGGTGCTCACAAAAAAAGAAAATAAGTCTGGTGTTTGGTTTGTTTAGTGACTTGGAACATTTCCACCCTCCTCTGCAGAGTGTTTGCATGTTGCTGCGGCGTCGGCGTGTCAGGGCTTCTGAGAGCAGAGATCAGGATCGCAGCGTGCTCATCTGAGAGGAAAACGCTCCGTTTCTTAATGCAGACAACGTGAACGCCACGAGAAAAGGCAATCCAGAGATCCATTAATTAAACATGAGCGAGGTGAGTTATTCCAGACGCTCCGGAGCGACGGCTAACACTCATTTACATCTCTGCAGTTTATCTTTTACATTTTTAATAAAAGCTGAGGAGCACGGCGTGATGAATGAATAACGATGATAACCACAGGTCAGCGATATGTACTTTACGATTTACACTTTGATTATTTTAATTAGAGGGAGAATACTTTTTACACTCGTTGACCTTTGATTTAATTTACTGCTTGAAAAACACAGATATTAATAAATCAACATCTTTTTGTAGGGTCCTATGAAATCCGTTTTTTTTTAAAGTTCTTAAATCTGTTTTTCATGATGTAACCACATGTTTTTTTTTACTAAATCTCACGTTTGATATTGCTGCGTTTTCATTGTCAGATTCCGTGATTCCCTCCGTGTTTTCAGCGTCGGGCCGCATTTTTCACGGTCATCATTACATCCACCTCCGCTCAGAACGACCCGATGTGTCTTCATCATGTTCATTAGAGCAATGATCAGACATCAAAGTTCATTAGATGAGTTAAAAAACCTTTTTTTAAATTTTTTTTATTCATATTTTTATGTAAAGCTTTCTTCCAGCGAGTTTCAATCCTGGCTCCGTTTCCCCCCCGCTGAGTCGGAGCTTCAGGGACTTAAAATAAAAAAAAACGTTTGGTTCTTTGAAGTCTGTAATAGAATCAGAACTGAAGTTTCATGAAAGAGCTGTCGTTTCAGAGAGATTCTCTAAATGCTTCTTTTCTCTTAAACTCATGCACTATGCTGAGATGTGATACATGTCCATCAATCGCAGGGGTCAAAGGGTCACGGGGTCAATACAATCTCTGTTATTCTAAAAGTACCAAATCATTAAAGGTCCCACATTCTGTAAAATCCACTTCTCCATGTTCCTCTAACTCTAACATGTGTCTCTAGTCTACAAACCCCCCAATGATGAGAAAAGTCCATCCTCTCCGTCTTCTGCCTGCTCCACTTTTCAGAAAATGTGTGCTCAAACAGGCCGTTTGGAGATTTTCCCTTCATGACATCACAAAGGGCAGTAGCCCCTCCCCCAGGTGGGTGACACTCCCACAGCTAGGTGTTTGTTCTGCCCTCTGAGTCTGCCTTCTCACCGTAAACAATAGGACATGGAGCGAGAAAGACAGAGTACACCCAAGCCCTTCTAGAGAGGGGGCTATTCTTGTTGCCGTGGTACTGAAACTGATATCCATGTCTTTTGAGTCTTACTTTTATCATGCCGAAGTTTAAAAGAAGAATGAGCGACATGTTCCACATAAATAAATCATAAAGTCTATCCTGTGTAAATGTGTCTCTGAGTCCTGACTGTCTACAATGAGGGAGAAGCTCGAGTCCCGCTGGCTGTGTTGTTGTCAGAGCCGTGTTTACATGGACGGGACGGCCGGCTCCTCCCCTTGTGTATAAAAGCTGTTTTAGTCAAGAACTAGAGAGAAGAAGAAGAACATACTCACTGATTATTTGGATGTTAGTAAGAGTTTTTAGATCACGCTCATTCTGTGTCAGTTTACATGAAATGTGAAGCTACGAGCTGACTAAAGAGCGCTAACATTAGCATGCTAACACAACAATGTGAAGCTACGAGCTGACTAAAGAGCGCTAACATTAGCATGCTAACACAACAATGTGAAGCTACGAGCTGACTAAAGAGCGCTAACATTAGCATGCTAACACAACAATGCAGGACACAGGTGACTGCAGCTCGAGCTGAGGACGATTCTGTCAATTGGGTTAGTTTAAACTGATTTACAGAATCTATCTTTAATGCTCAAGTTGTTCATCTTTTAAAAACGAGTTGAATAGGGGGCGCTGGTGGAACAGTGGTTGGAACACGCGCCCCATGTGTGGAGGCTGTGGTCCTCCGGGTTAGAATCCGACCTGTCCCGCATGTCATTCCTACTCTCTGTCTCCCTGATTTCCGACTCTGTCCACTGTACTATCTCTGCATTAAAGGCACATAAAGCCCAAAAATAAAAAATAGTTGAATAAATCTAAATCCTTTCTATCAACACATCAGACTATAGTCAGTTTTTTTCAATCCCTCTCCAGTCATCTGAAGGCCTACAGGGGCACCGGAGACTCTCAACCTGGAGACTGGACTTTGAAATTAAATGAATCAAAATGTCTCTTTTGTCATCTACAGTCATACCTGTCTTCTCACTGGTGACTTGTGATAACGGAAAGCATGTTGAGTGCATTTCTAAGGAAATGAATTATTCTCCAATGACAGCATAAAAACAAAACAAAGAACTGAATATGTCCCAAAAGATTCAAAAATAAGCAACTTTTTCCAATCAAGGAGGCTGAAACCAGCAGTAAAGATGTTCAGTTAAAGAATGTTCTCCAGTAATAGACCATAAGTGAAAACTACTGACCCCTTTACATAACAAATACAACAAAATGCACTTTTAAAAAAGCAGCTGCAGTGTTGTGATTAACTCCCAGGAGGAGCTTTGAAGATACTACAGGAGATATCAACACTCATGTTCAAGCCAAAAGATCCATTTTCCACCAACTTGCAGCATCCAGTGATTTCTGTCACATTTCACTCAGCTGGAAACTCACCATGGAGCACATCGGATAGCATATGCGACTCTCTAACCAGAGCAGTCTGTCTGATAGCTTATGAGAAGGTCAGAATAAACTCTGGAGCCACATGCAGAAGCCCTGAGAGGGACTAAAGAAACACCTGCAGCACTCTGATGGTTTGAGAGCAGCAGGAGGAGGAGGAGGTGCATGCTGATGAATGTTGTTTAATGATGGTTTGAAGTATCTAAGTGTTGATTTCCCTGTGTGGTGTTTGCATGCACAGCAGCAGTGTTCTTACCTGTGCAGTCTCTTCCTTTGCCCTTACACTCCCCGCTCTGAGGGTTGTAAGACCCCCGGGCCCCCGGCAGGTAGAGCAGCAGAGACAGCAGGCAGGCGGACACCAGGTACGGGACCACCCCGCCGGCACGCCCGGGACACCTCCCAGGCCCTGACACCATGACGCAGATGAAGATGATGACCGACAGACAGGCAAACCAGTCGCTCCTCTAATTCAGGTGAAAAAAAAGGCGTGCAAAGAATTTCAGCGTAATCCCGGAGGAGACGCGGGAGAGGAAACGCTGCGTCCCGCTGCAAGCAGAGCACTGCAGGCTGGAGAGGAGGGAGCAGAGGGGGTGATGAGGTCTGCGGTTGAAGATGGAGGAATGTATAGAGAGCTCCTCTGCCTGCTTCCGCGTTCAGGAAGCCTCGGAGGCGGTCCGACTCGTCCAGGGAGGCAGAAGAGGATCCATCCGTCCGTCCACCGCAGCGAATCTCCGCGCACTACACAGGCGGATGTATCTGAAACTGCTTCCTTCTGTCGGATGCCACAGACGTAGCAGTCCTCCACGTCCTGTTTCCCAGGCAGCCCTTGATGCTCACCGCGCTGCTCCGGCTGTGCTGCTGCTGCTTCTCCGCGCGGTGAAGACGCGGTTTGGAGGATCTTGCGGAGCGGAAACGCGGTGCGTAAAGAGAGCAGCTTGCTGCTGCTGCTGCAACCACAACAAAGAGATCCGGACTGAGGAGGAGAGGACAGACAGGCTGGTCACGTGAGAGGATGCAACACTCCCCTCCACCTCCACGCCCCTTACGCACGCACGCACGCGCGCACACCTTCAACTCAAATGCAGCAACAGAATATTTGAAATTCAAAACTACATCACAATTATCTGCTCTACAATCACTGCAGATAAACCTTCACGTGTACACATCCTTATCAGCCCCACCCCCTCTCATGTGACTCTACCTGAGGCAAAGTCCAGAGTCTTTCCTCATGTTTGTTTTTCTCATATTTAAACAAACCAGCTGCCGAACCACAAACCAAACTGTTCTCTACATGGAATCTGATAAATAACTCAAAGAATATCAGTGTTCATGAATACCTAACCACCCTCTGTGTGATATGTTTAAAGGTGCCCTTAATTTGGCCGTATCAAGCCTCTTCTTAAAAGTACTTTATGTTCACTAAAGCGTCCAATTGACCATTTCTGTTCTTGCTCTGCTTCAAGAAACTCTTATGTGTATCTTCCAAGATGCACAATGTGTATAAGTTCATGTATGTTTTACCCTTTAGCATTTTGTATTCAAGATAGACGTAGAAGTGAACTTCCAAACTCCATGTGATCTGCAGAGTCCCTCTGCACCTTTAAGAAAAAGCTAAAGACCCAGCTCTTTCATGAATACCTACTAACTTAATGATGATGGTCTCCATATTATTGATGATGATGATGGTAATGACGATGGTTTTTGTTTGATAACGACGACTTATAAGATGGTTTCTATACTGATTAGAGCTCTCAAGAACTGCCCTCAATGTTGAGCTTTGCCTCTGGTCACTTCCTGTCAGCACCTGTGTGTCCAATCAGACTCAAAGCTGATCATTTGGTCTTACTCACATTGTTCCCTTTTTTCTAGATCCTTGCTTGTGTTGTTCTTACTCTCTGATGTACGTCGTTTTGGATAAAAGCGTCTGCTAAGATAGCTTTAGAAGTCTGTTTTCAGGTACAAGGCGCCCTCAGCCTTTGATCCTTAAAGTATTTAATGCGTTCACATTATAAAATGTTTTTGGTCTATAGTTTTTTCGTAACAAGTCTACCTCAAGATACTGTCTTTAATGTGTTTAGGACACAGTCAGGCATCAGTACGAAGATCCAATGTAGCATCTGTTTCACTTTACTTAAAGGAGCAGTATGTACCTCTGACCCCTAGTGTTTAAAATGGGTACTGCAGTCTAAATTCTAAACATCATAGAGAGCTGTCTCCCCCCCTCCCTCCTCTCTAGAGTGGATGCTCACTCAGGTCACCATGTGGTGGACTCTGAAGCTTCAGTGTTTATCCAGCTCTGCATGGGTCTGTAAACCTTTCTGTGTTCTAACCTCTCTCCATTTTTCAAAAGCATCTCCAATATTGATCCTAGTTTGAGCACGTTTCTGCTCGTGGAGCTTATTAGAAACATGCAGAGGCTTTTTAGGTCGGGTACAATCACTTCTATCTGAACCACTTCTCTTGACCGCTTCCATTGCTGCAACACCTGTTGACCTGATAACTGCTCTCATATCTGGCAAACTGAGGGGTGTCCAAAATGGCCATGTGGGGGGGGGGGTCGCCTTAAAACCGGCTACCTTCTCTGGTCCAAACAAATCCAGAGCATTCAGGAGCAGAATCTAAAGTTAGAAGGAGGACATACTGGCTGCTGCATTGTTGTCAGAGAAGCCAGCACTTCAACATAGCATGTTTCCTTAATGTCTGATCAGATAGTAAGGTCACTTTATCATTTACCTCTCTACACATCTCACTGATTGGACCTTTCATTCCTTTGTTAAATAAAAACCTGTGACTGTTTCATGTTTCCTGTTTGATTTCGTCTGTGGACCCTCTTGTGGACTGATTCCTGAACATCTCGTTTAAACAGCGCTCCACACGACTCATTAAACTCTCTGCGATGCCTGCATTAATATTTACACAGCTCTGATTGGCTCAGAGCTCCATTTCGGGCAGCGCTGGCACTCCACCAAGACCGACTCATTTGGCAGGCCACCTCTCATCCAGCTGCAGTTTTCTTTTTTTGTCTGCTCTCCATCTTGCTCAGACTTTTTCTTTCTCTCGTTTCAAGCAGCAGCAGGATGGTGATGGTGGTGGCGGTGGCGGTGGTCGGGGTGGGGGGGGGTCTGTAGATGCGGGTCCTCTGCGGTGCTGTTGGACATGGTTGGTTCCACGCCGGCGGCTCTAACAGCTCTCCCGGGCGCTATCAGCTCCTGCCAGACGGCGGAGTGGAGCGAGCCTGTTCTAAATCACTCACCACACTGCTGATTAGCTTTCTGGACGAGGTTAAAGACCTTCCAGGAGGTGTGGAGAGGAACGGCCGTGGCAGAAATAAAGAAGTCCTCCCTGATTTATTTCACTTCACTCCGACACAGAGCCAAAACTCAGAGAGGCCGACTTCAAGACAAAAGGCTGGCAGTGCACGCCTCCATATTGGGACACATATGTTCTCATTACTGGATTTATCATCAGTCCACCTTCCAACACCTGCAAAGAACGAGCCTCAGCAGATCAAATATCACGTCTCCCAACATCAACCAAAACTTTACGTGAAAAATGTAAGTATTTAACACCAGCAGGCCCACCGAAAGAAATGTCTGGGCCCAGTAGCGGAGCGAGTGTGGGGGCAGAAGGTGCGGCCGCCCCGGTCCCACTGTTGTCTCAAGGGGCCCACTGTTGTCTTTTGTTTTGTTATTTAGTTGAATTTTTGAATAAAGTTAGTTTGACTAGGTCTGAGTCTCTTTTCTTTTGCCGCAATCAAGACACACAATGTATTTTGTAGAGCAGAGAGGGGCCCCCCTCCACTGCCAAGGGGGTTCTCAACTTCGGCAGCAAACAGCACCAGCAGGGTGCTGTGGCCTGTTTGTAATGTCATTGATTCCACCTCTTAGCACCCCCTTTGCTGGGCCCCCGCTGCTGTCTGGAGTTTTAAAAAGCTAGTCGTCTGTCTGCTTCATTTCTGTTTCCCTCGCAGTTTTTCGTAACATTAAAAGTGTAAAAAACTAAATAAAAAATGTTTTCTCACTGACAACTCAACCCTCAACAACTCGACCCTCAACAACTCGACCCTCAACAACTCGACCCTCAACAACTCGACCCCTCAACAACTCGACCCTCAACAACTCGACCCTCAACAACTCGACCCTCAACAACTCGACCCTCAACAACTCGACCCCTCAACAACTCGACCCTCAACAACTCCACCCTCAACAACTCGACCCTCAACAACTCAACCCTCAACAACTCGACCCTCAACAACTCGACCCTCAACAACTCAACCCTCAACAACTCAACCCTCAACAACTCAACCCTCAACAACTCCACCCTCAACAACTCCACCCTCAACAACTCAACCCTCAACAACTCCACCCTCAACAACTCCACCCTCAACAACTCGACCCTCAACAACTCCACCCTCAACAACTCGACCCTCAACAACTCGACCCTCAACAACTCAACCTGGCAAGTCTCCTCCCGTTGCTAGCTCCACTAACGTAAACGAAACTAACCAAGCAAATAAACATGTTAGAGAGGAGCACCCAGCTAGCTGCAGGAAAGCAACAGTGCTGATGAAAACTTAATTGGTAAGTTGTTTCATCATTATTTGAGATTACACTTAGATGCTGGTCTTTTGTTTGTGGGTGCATGTGTTGGAGACCGCCGTGTCTGCTGGTTATCGTACTGTATGAACGGCAGGCCATTGCTGTCACACTGTTTACAAAGTTTGTTGTCGTGCGTGGGTTGATAATGTGTGGTTTTATGGGTTGATAATGTGTGGTTTTATTATATTGTCTGTTTGGCTGGATGAGAGTCCAACTTCCCTGAATGTTAAACTGTAGTTGCCTTCTATCTTTGGTTTCCCGTCCGGTTAATGAAGTCTGCTTTACTTGTTTAATCGGTGGACTATGCGCACAGACATATCAGCACTTGTTCTGTTTAAACATCAGCAGGTCACTCACTGATAAGTCCCTGTCACTGTAATAACACCCTTTGTAATCTGCAGCGGCATTTCTCTTGGTCCCGCCCCGTCTTGTATCTCCATACAGCTGATACTAAACCATAAATGATATACTATATTACTATATAGGCTACAGCATATGCTATATAGGCTATAGACAGTTTAAGGTCTGTCTGGGCCGCTGAAAGGCAGAGATAATCGGCCCTCTGCAGACGCCACGTAATCATATCAGAGCATGCGTATTGGATCAGTAGCGACAGCATTAGCCACCTGGCTAACATTTGCATCCTCGGTCTGGATCCCGGTGTGGGTATACAAAGTCTGATGTTACTGGTCTGACCTCTAAGTTCAATGGACCCGCCCATGACGTTACCACTTCACTGCAGATCTGATTGATTGGACACCATTTACCGCCAACACTCATTTATCAACTCCTCCTACCCTCAGATTTAAGGAAAGCAGAACATCGATCCTGGCTTCAACCTTTTGATATCACGTCATGAAAAGTTCCTTTAAATCTTCCCTGAGTCTTCGAGGAAACTAATCAAGGTTCTTGTTTCTGGTGCTGAGAAGGTTTTGTCTTAATTTTTTGTCTAAGCTTCGTCTGCTCTGCTCTCCATGTTGGAGGTTTTAACTGAAGCTCGCTGGTCGTCCTGCAGCCACTCACAGATTATTCCTCCCGCCATATGTCTCAGGAAGAGAATTACAGATTACTCGTTAACTGACGAGGCAGATTATACGCTCCTTAACGAGTTACTTACGGCTCTGTTTCTAGTTTCTGAATCATTTCTAAGAAGGTTTTATGCAAAGATTACATCTTATACAGCCTGTAAAAATGTAAAAGAAACATGTACAAGCACACTTTAAACTCAACATACATGAAGTTCTGCAGAACTGATTGATGTTTTTAGGGTTTTTTTGTAGGAGAACTTGAGCAGTTAGTTAACTCTGCAGATTTGATGAAGTATGTCTTTAAAACAATAATTACTCTCCTAAACTCAGAGAATACCAAAGCTACAGATAATCAAATCATCTGGTAGACCAACACCGCCACTATCATTCATCCAAAAATCACCAAACATGAAAGTCAAACACTGCCAGTGACCACTTCAGTGCCCTATGAATACAGCGATGGACGGACTTTAATCTCAACGTTGGGCCTCCGGGGGTAGCCATCATGGAGATGGTACAATCCCAGAATCTCTGTTGGAGACGTCTGTTCGCTGAGACTCGATAAAGACCGAGGAAAATGTGTGTTTTCATGCTTTTGAGCTGGAAAGGCTTTGTCGTTCTCTTGAATCCTTTGTGGGTGGGCTGCGTGCCTGCTGTAGTGGATTCTAACTGGGAGTGATGGGAGGGGATATTGAGTGGACTGCAGGGCCTAAATGGAAAGAGAGGGATGGCAAATGAGCGATACTAATTAAATTAGGTTGCATGATAGTTATCTCTAATTGGCTTAGTGCGTGTGTTGTGGATCGGGAGACACGGAGAGTCTGTCGTCTCCCAGCCGCCTCGCTGGAAGAACGTCTGGCTCTAAGACAATTTACGAGCAGGAATGATTTCCATTTGTTAAATCAGCAATACGACATTACAGCTCTAAATAATGCAAATATTAGTCTATGATCTGTGGCCGGCGGTCAATAGAGGGCGCCGTCTGACCACCTCCCACAAGAAGAAGAACAGACATGTACTCTTTTAAAAGGTGCTTGAGTAAAATGTTTAATCTGCGATAAAATTGTAAAACATTCCATGTGTCTAAAGTTACTGATCGGTGACATGTTTCCAGTATTGGACGCTAGAATCCAGCGCTCCTGGCCTCCATTGACTCTCGATATGAGTTGCACTACTAATTTGTTTACCTTTTTATTAGAGAGACAGGACAGTGGATAGAGTCGAAAATCAAGAAAATGGTAAATGAACTTAAGCTTGTAAATCAATTTTCTAGTCTTCTGACGAGTCAAAGGGCCAACACATTCACACACTGATTGTAGTTAATGCTTTGTAAGTAATCCATTCATACACATTCACACGCCGCTGACGCAGCATTGGGAGCAACTTGGGGTTAAGCACCTCGCCCGAGGACACATCGGACATATAGCTGCAGGAGCTAGGGATCACACCCGACTTTCCAGTTGAGAGACGACCGACTCTACCACCTGAGAGAGTGAATGACACGCGGCTAAGGAGCCATTGGCTGGATTCAAACCTGAACCGACCACTTTGAAGACTGTAGCCTCTGTACATGGTGCGTGCGAAATAACCACTAGGCCGTTGGCGCCCCTGCACATGCTCGTTCCGTCCTCTTCATTACGAAAGATGGGTTCATCAGCATGTGTGTCTACTCTTGACTTAACGTATTTGAGACACACC